>NW_027220033.1:0-13100 GCF_027580195.1 Bos mutus
TGTATGATCAACCGTGATCAGTGCATGATCAGCCACGTGATCAGTGCATGATCAGGCACGTGATCAGTGCATGATCAGTCACGTGATCAGTGTATGATCAGACACGTGATCAGTGCATGATCAGCCCGCGTGATCAGTGCATGATCAGCCGCGTGATCAGTGCATGATCAGCCACGTGATCAGTGCATGCTCAGTCACGTGATCAGTGTATGATCAGCTTCGTGATCAGTGCATGATCAGCCACGTGATCAGTGCATGATCAGCCACGTGATCAGTGCATGATCAGCCCGTGATCAGTGCATGCACAGTCACGTGACCAGTGTATGATCAGCTTCGTGATCAGTGCATGATCAGCCACGTGATCAGTGCATGATCAGAAATGTGATCAGTGCATGCACAGTCACGTGACCTGTGTATGATCAGCTTCGTGATCAGTGCATGATCAGCGACGTGATATGTGCATGATCAGTAAGGTGATGAGTGCATGATCAGTCGTGCCAGATCAGTGCATGATCAGGCACGTGATCAGTTCTTGATCAGGCGTGTGATCATTGCATGATCAGTCACATGATCAGTGTATGATCAGCCACGTGATCAGTGCATGATAGCCACGTGACCCCTGCATGATCAGTCACGTGATCAGTGCATGATGAGCCATGGGATCAGTGCATGATAAGCATGTGATCAGTGCATGATCAGCTCGTGACCAGTGCATGATCAGCCACGTGATCAGTGCATCATCAGCCACGTGATCAGTGCATGTTCAGCCCACGTGATCAGTGCATGATCAGCCGCGTGATCAGTGTATGATCAGCCGTGATCAGTGCATGATCAGCCCGTGATCGTGATCATTGCATGTGATCAGCCACGTGATCAGTGCATGATCACGTGATCAGTGCATGTGATCGTGATCAGTGCATGTCAGCCACGTGATCAGTGCATGATCAGCCACGTGATCAGTGCATGATCAGCCACGTGATCAGTGCATGATCAGCCACGTGATCAGTGCATGATCAGTCAGCGTGATCAGTGCATGATCAGATCCACGTGATCAGTGCATGATCAGCCGCGTGATCAGTGCATGATCAGCCACGTGATCAGTGCATGATCAGCCACGTGATCAGTGCATGATGATCAGGCGCGTGATCAGTGCATGATCAGCCGCGTGATCAGTGCATGATCAGCCCGCGTGATCAGTGCATGATCAGCCACGTGATCAGTGCATGATCAGCCACGTGATCAGTGCATGATCAGCCGCGTGATCAGTGCATGATCAGTCACGTGATCAGTGCATGATCAGCCGCGTGATCAGTGCATGATCAGCCACGTGATCAGTGCATGATCAGCCCGTGATCAGTGCATGATCAGTGCGTGATCAGTGCATGATCAGCCACGTGATCAGTGCATGATGATGATCAGCCGCGTGATCAGCCCGTGTGCATGATCAGCCACGTGATCAGTGCATGATCAGCCCGTGATCAGTGCATGATCAGCCACGTGATCAGTGCATGATCAGCCACGTGATCAGTGCATGATCAGTGCATGTGATCAGTGCATGATCAGCCACGTGATCAGTGCATGATCAGCCGCGTGATCAGTGCATGATCAGCCGCGTGATCAGTGCATGATCAGCCGCGTGATCAGTGCATGATCAGCCGCGTGATCAGTGCATGATCAGCCGCGTGATCAGTGCATGATCAGCCGCGTGATCAGTGCATGATCAGCAGTCGTGATCAGTGCATGATCAGTCACGTGATCAGTGCATGATCAGCCGCGTGATCAGTGCATGATCAGCCACGTGATCAGTGCATGATCAGCCACGTGATCAGTGCATGATCAGCCGCGTGATCAGTGCATGATCAGCCACGTGATCAGTGCATGATCAGCCGCGTGATCAGTGCATGATCAGTCACGTGATCAGTGCATGATCAGCCGCGTGATCAGTGCATGATCGTGATCAGTGTGATCAGTCACGTGATCAGTGCATGATCATCCGTGTGATCAGTGCATGATCAGCCGCGTGATCAGTGCATGATCAGCCGCGTGATCAGTGCATGATCAGCCGCGTGATCAGTGCATGATCAGCCACGTGATCAGTGCATGATCAGCCGCGTGATCAGTGCATGATCAGCCACGTGATCAGTGCATGATCAGCGCGTGATCAGTGCATGATCAGTCGCGTGATCAGTGCATGATCAGCCGCGTGATCAGTGCATGATCAGTCCGCGTGGTGATCAGTGCATGATCAGTCGCGTGATCAGTGCATGATCAGCCACGTGATCAGTGCATGATCAGCCACGTGATCAGTGCATGATCAGCCGCGTGATCAGTGCATGATCAGCCACGTGATCAGTGCATGATCAGCCACGTGATCAGTGCATGATCAGCCACGTGTGATCAGTGCATGATCAGCCGTCGTGATCAGTGCATGATCAGTGCGTGATCAGTGCATGTGCATGCGATCCAGCCGCGTGATCAGTGCATGATCAGCCGCGTGATCAGTGCATGATGATCAGTGATCGTGATCAGTGCATGATCAGTGCATGATCGTGATCAGTGCATGATCAGTCGCGTGATCAGTGCATGATCAGCCACGTGATCAGTGCATGATCAGCCACGTGATCAGTGCATGATCAGCGCGTGATCAGTGCATGATCAGTCATGTGATCAGTGCATGATCAGCCACGTGATCAGTGCATGATCAGCCACGTGATCAGTGCATGATCAGCCGCGTGATCAGTGCATGATCAGCCGCGTGATCAGTGCATGATCAGCCACGTGATCAGTGCATGATCAGCCACGTGATCAGTGTGCATGATCAGTCGCGTGATCAGTGCATGATGATCGTGATCAGTGCATGATCAGTCACGTGATCAGTGCATGATCAGCCGTGATCAGTGCATGATCAGCCCGCGTGATCAGTGCATGATCAGCCACGTGATCAGTGCATGATCAGCCGCGTGATCAGTGCATGATCAGCCACGTGATCATGTGCATCGCGTGATCAGTGCGCGTGATCAGTGCATGATCAGCCGCGTGATCAGTGCATGCGATCAGTCCCGCGTGATCAGTGCATGATCAGCTTCACGTGATCAGTGCATGATCAGCCGCGTGATCAGTGCATGATGATCAGCCACGTGATCAGTGCATGATCAGCCGCGTGATCAGTGCATGCATGCGTGATCGTGATCATCGTGTGATGTGTGTGATCGTGATCAGTGCATGATCAGTCGCGTGATCAGTGCATGATCAGCCGCGTGATCAGTGCATGATCAGCCGTGATCAGTGCATGATCAGCCGTGTGATCAGTGCATGATCAGCCGCGTGATCAGTGTGCATGATCAGTCACGTGATCAGTGCATGATCAGCCACGTGATCAGTGCATGATCAGCCACGTGATCAGTGCATGATCAGCCCGCGTGATCAGTGCATGATCAGCCACGTGATCAGTGCATGATCAGCCGCGTGATCAGTGCATGATCAGCCGCGTGATCAGTGCATGATCAGCCCGTGATCAGTGCATGATCAGCCACGTGATCAGTGCATGATCAGGCGTGATCAGTGCATGTGCGCGTGATCATGATGCGTGATCAGTGCGTGATCAGTGCATGATCAGCCCGTGATCAGTGCATGATCAGTCGCGTGATCAGTGCATGATCAGCCGCGTGATCAGTGCATGATCAGTCACGTGATCAGTGCATGATCAGCCCGTGATCAGTGTGCATGATCAGCCACGTGATCAGTGCATGATCAGGCACGTGATCAGTGCATGATCAGCCGCGTGATCAGTGCATGATCAGCCACGTGATCAGTGCATGATCAGTCACGTGATCAGTGCATGATCAGCCACGTGATCAGTGCATGATCAGCCGCGTGATCAGTGCATGATCAGTCCGCGTGATCAGTGCATGATCAGCCGTGATCGTGATCAGTGCGTGATCAGCCATGTGATCAGTGCATGATCAGTCACGTGATCAGTGCATGATCAGCCACGTGATCAGTGCATCATCAGCCGCGTGATCAGTGCATGATCAGCCGCGTGATCAGTGCATGATCAGCCGCGTGATCAGTGCATGATCAGTCGCGTGATCAGTGCATGATCATCAGTGATCGTGATCAGTGCAGTCATGATCAGTGCGTGATCAGTGCATGATCAGGCACGTGATCAGTGCATGATCAGCCGCGTGATCAGTGCATGATCAGCCACGTGATCAGTGCATGATCAGTCCGCGTGATCAGTGCATGATCAGCCGCGTGATCAGTGCATGATCAGCCACGTGATCAGTGCATGATCAGCCACGTGATCAGTGCATGATCAGCCACGTGATCAGTGCATGATCAGTCGCGTGATCAGTGCATGATCAGTCCCGTGATCAGTGCATGATCAGCCACGTGATCGTGTGCATGATCAGCCGCGTGATCAGTGCATGATCAGCCACGTGATCAGTGCATGATCAGCCGCGTGATCAGTGCATGATCAGCCACGTGATCAGTGCATGATCAGCCGCGTGATCAGTGCATGATCAGTCACGTGATCAGTGCATGATCAGTCGCGTGATCAGTGCATGATCAGCCAGTGCGTGATCAGTGTGATGATCAGCCACGTGATCAGTGCATGATCAGCCCGCGTGATCAGTGCATGATCAGCCACGTGATCAGTGCATGATCAGTCCGTGATCAGTGCATGATCAGCCAGCGTGATCAGTGCATGATCAGCGCGTGATCAGTGCATGATCAGCCACGTGATCAGTGCATGATGATCAGGTGCGTGATCAGTGCATGATCAGCCGCGTGATCAGTGCATGATCAGCCATCGCGTGTGATCAGTGCATGATCAGTGATCGCGTGATCAGCACGTGATGCATGATCAGCCACGTGATCAGTGCATGATCAGCCGCGTGATCAGTGCATGATCAGCCGCGTGATCAGTGCATGATCAGGCACGTGATCAGTGCATGATCAGCCACGTGATCAGTGCATGATCAGCCACGTGATCAGTGCATGATCAGCCACGTGATCAGTGCATGATCAGCCACGTGATCAGTGCATGATCAGCCGCGTGATCAGTGCATGATCAGTCCGTGATCAGTGTGCATGATCAGTCCGCGTGATCAGTGCATGATCAGCCACGTGATCAGTGCATGATCAGTCCCGTGTGCCGTGTGCATGATCATCACGTGATCAGTGCATGATCAGTCAGCGTGATCAGTGCATGATCAGCGCGTGATCAGTGCATGATCAGCCGCGTGATCAGTGCATGATCAGCCACGTGATCAGTGCATGATCAGCCACGTGATCAGTGTGCATGATCAGCAGTCGTGATCAGTGCATGATCAGCCGCGTGATCAGTGCATGATCAGCACGTGATCAGTGCATGATCAGTCACGTGATCAGTGCATGATCATCAGCCGTGATCAGTGCATGATCAGCCCGTGATCAGTGTGATCAGTGCGCGTGTGCATGATCAGTGATGCGTGATCAGTGATCAGTGCATGATCAGCCACGTGATCAGTGCATGATCAGCCGCGTGATCAGTGCATGATCAGCGCGTGATGTGTGCATGATCAGCCGCGTGATCAGTGCATGATCAGCCGCGTGATCAGTGCATGATCAGCCCGCGTGATCAGTGCATGATCAGCCGCGTGATCAGTGCATGATCAGCCGCGTGATCAGTGCATGATCAGCCACGTGATCAGTGTGCATGATCAGCCCGTGATCAGTGCATGATCAGCCACGTGATCAGTGCATGATCAGCCACGTGATCAGTGCATGATCAGCCCCGTGATCAGTGCATGATCAGCCACGTGATCAGTGCATGATGATCAGCCGTGATCAGTGCATGATCAGCCCGTGATCAGTGCATGATCAGCCGCGTGATCAGTGCATGATCAGTGCACGTGATCAGTGCATGATCAGTGCGTGATCAGTGCATGATCAGCCGCGTGATCAGTGCATGATCAGCCACGTGATCAGTGCATGATCAGCCACGTGATCAGTGCATGATCAGCCGCGTGATCAGTGCATGATCAGCCACGTGATCAGTGCATGATCAGCCGCGTGATCAGTGCATGATCAGCCGCGTGATCAGTGTGCATGATCAGTGCGTGATCAGTGCATGATCAGCCCGTGATCAGTGCATGATCAGCCGCGTGATCAGTGCATGATCATCGTCCGTGATCAGTGCATGATCAGCCACGTGATCAGTGCATGATCAGCCACGTGATCAGTGCATGATCAGCCGTGTGATGATCAGTGCATGATCGTGATCATCAGTGCATGATCAGCCGCGTGATCAGTGCATGATGATCAGTCGTGATCAGTGCATGATCAGTGATCGTGATCAGTGCATGATCATGCGTGATCAGTGCATGATCAGCCGCGTGATCAGTGCATGATCAGCCCGCGTGATCAGTGCATGATCAGCCGCGTGATCAGTGCATGATCAGGTCGCGTGATCAGTGCATGATCAGTCACGTGATCAGTGCATGATCAGCCACGTGATCAGTGCATGATCAGCCCGTGATCAGTGCATGATCAGCCGCGTGATCAGTGCATGATCAGCCCGTGATCAGTGCATGATCAGCCGCGTGATCAGTGCATGATCAGCCGCGTGATCAGTGCATGATCAGCCGCGTGATCAGTGCATGATCAGCCCCGTGATCAGTGCATGATCAGCCGCGTGATCAGTGCATGATCAGCCGTGATCAGTGCATGATCAGCCGCGTGATCAGTGCATGATCAGTCGCGTGATCAGTGCATGATCAGCCGCGTGATCAGTGCATGATCAGCCCGTGTGATCAGTGCATGATCAGCCGTGTGATCAGTGCATGATCAGTCGCGATCAGTCAGTGCATGATCAGTCGCGTGATCAGTGCATGATCAGCCGCGTGATCAGTGCATGATCAGTGCCGCGTGATCAGTGCATGATCAGCCGCGTGATCAGTGCATGATCAGATCGCGTGATCAGTGCATGATCAGCCACGTGATCAGTGCATGATCAGCCACGTGATCAGTGCATGATCAGCACGTGATCAGTGCATGATCAGCCGCGTGATCAGTGCATGATCAGTCGCGTGATCAGTGCATGATCAGTGCCGTGATGCGTGATGATCAGCCGCGTGATCAGTGCATGATCAGCCACGTGATCAGTGCATGATCAGCCACGTGATCAGTGCATGATCAGCCGCGTGATCAGTGCATGATCAGCCACGTGATCAGTGCATGATCAGCCGCGTGATCAGTGCATGATCAGCGCGTGATCAGTGCATGATCGTGTGATCAGTGTGATCAGTGCGTGATCAGTGCGCGTGATCACGTGCATGATCAGTGCATGATCAGCCACGTGATCAGTGCATGATCGTGATCAGTGCATGTGATCGATCAGTGCATGATCAGCCGCGTGATCGTGTGCATCAGTGCATCAGTGCACGTGATCAGTGCATGATCAGCCGCGTGATCAGTGCATGATCAGCCGCGTGATCAGTGCATGATCAGCCACGTGATCAGTGCATGATCAGCGCGTGATCAGTGCATGATCAGTCATCGTGATCAGTGTGATGATCAGCATGATCAGCCACGTGATCAGTGCATGATCAGCCGCGTGATCAGTGCATGATCAGCCGCGTGATCAGTGCATGATCAGTCACGTGATCAGTGCATGATCAGCCACGTGATCAGTGCATGATCAGCCACGTAATCAGTGCATCATCAGCCACGTGATCAGTGCATGATCAGTCGCGTGATCAGTGCATGATCAGCTTCGTGATCAGTGCATGATCAGCCACGTGATCAGTGCATGATCAGTCCGCGTGATCAGTGTATGATCAGCCGCGTGATCAGTGCATGATCAGCCACGTGATCAGTGCATGATCAGCCGCGTGATCAGTGTGCATGCACAGTCACGTGATCAGTGTATGATCAGCTTCGTGATCAGTGCATGATCAGCCACGTGATCAGTGCATGTCAGTCCGTGTGATCAGTGCATGATCAGGCGCGTGATCAGTGCATGATCAGCCACGTGATCAGTGCATGATCAGCCACGTGATCAGTGCATGCATCAGTCGCGTGATCAGTGCATGATCAGCCACGTGATCAGTGCATGATCAGCCACGTGATCAGTGCATGATCAGGCACGTGATCAGTGCATCATCAGTAACGTGATCAGTGATGATCATCGCGTGATCAGTGCATGTGATCAGCGTGTGATCAGTGCATGATCAGCCGCGTGATCAGTGCATGATCAGCCGCGTGATCAGTGCATGATCAGCCGCGTGATCAGTGAATGATCAGCCGCGTGATCAGTGCATGATCACCCACGTGATCAGTGCATGTTCAGCCACGTGATCAGTGCATGATCAGCCGCGTGATCAGTGCATGATCGTGTGAGTGTATGATCAGCCGCGTGATCAGTGCATGATCAGCCACGTGATCAGTGCATCATCAGTCGTGATCGTGATCAGTGCATGATCAGCCGTGTGATCAGTGCTGCATGGTCAGCCGCGTGATCAGTGCATGATCAGCCGCGTGTGAATCAGTGCATGATCAGCCGCGTGATCAGTGCATGATCAGCCATGTGATCAGTGTGCATGCGTGATCAGTCCGTGACGTGTGTGTGATGATCCGTGATCAGTGCATGATCAGCCCGTGATCAGTGCATGATCAGCCCGTGATCAGTGCATGATCAGCCGCGTGATCAGTGCATGATCGTGATCAGGTGTCGCGTGATCAGTGCATGATCAGTCGCGTGATCAGTGCATGATCAGCGCGTGATCAGTTCTTGATCGTGGCGTGTGATCAGTGCATGATCAGTCCGCGTGATCAGTGCATGATCAGCCGCGTGATCAGTGCATGATCAGCCACGTGATCAGTGCATGATCAGTCAGCGTGATCAGTGCATGATCAGCCCGTGATCAGTCCATGATCAGTCCGTGATCAGTGCATGATCAGCTTCGCGTGATCAGTGCATGATCAGCCACGTGATCAGTGCATGATCAGCCACGTGATCAGTGCATGATCGCGTGATCAGTGCATGATCAGTCATGTGATCAGTGCATGATCAGCTTCGTGATCAGTGCATGATCAGCCACGTGATCAGTGCATGATCAGTCGCGTGATCAGTGCATGATCAGCGCGTGATCAGTGCATGATCGTGATCAGTGCGTGATCAGTGCATGATCAGCCGCGTGATCGTGTGTGCATGATCAGTCGCGTGATCAGTGCATGATCAGTCACGTGATCATTTCATGATCAGCCCGTGATCAGTGCATGATCAGCCCGCGTGATCAGTGCATGATCTCCCCACGTGATCAGTGCATGATCAGCCGCGTGATCAGTGCATGATCAGCAGCGTGATCAGTGCATGATCAGCCACGTGATCAGTGCATGATCAGTCGCGTGATCAGTGCATGATCAGTCCGTGATCAGTGATCAGTGCGTGTGATCAGTCAGCGATCGTGATCAGTGCATGATCAGCCGCGTGATCAGTGCATGATCAGCCACGTGATCAGTGTATGATGATCAGAGCCAGCGTTTCAGTGCATAATCAGCCAGGTGATCAGTGCATGATCAGCCACGTGATCAGTGCATGATCTCCCACATGATCAGTGAATGATCAGCCACGTGATCAGTGCATGTTCCGCCACGTGACATTGCATGTTCAGCCACGTGATCAGTGCATGTGCCGCGTGATCAGTGCATGATGCGCGTGATCAGTGCATGATCAGTCACGCATGTGCATGATCAGTCGTGATCAGTGCATGATCAGCCGCGTGATCAGTGCATGATCAAGCACGTGATCAGTGCATGATCAGCCGCGTGATCAGTGCATGATCAGCCGCGTGATCAGTGCATGATCAGCCGCGTGATCAGTGCATGATCAGCCGCGTGATCAGTTCATGATCAGTCCACGTGATCAGTGTATGATCAGTGCCGTGATCAGTGCATGATCAGCCCGTGATCAGTGCATGATCAGCCGCGTGATCAGTGCATGATCAGCCCGCGTGATCAGTGTGCATGATGAGTCACGTGATCAGTGTATGATCAGCTTCGTGATCAGTGCATGATCAGCCACGTGATCAGTGCATGATCAGCCAGCGTGATCGTGATCAGTGCATGATCAGTCATGATGATCATGATCGTGTGATCAGTGCATGATCAGCCGCGTGATCGTGTGCATGATCAGCCGCGTGATCAGTGCATGATCAGTCACGTGATCAGTGTGCATGATCAGCCACGTGATCAGTGCATGATCAGCGTGATCAGTGCATGATCAGCCACGTGATCAGTGCATGATCAGCCAGCCGCGTGATCAGTGCATGATCAGCCGCGTGATCAGTGCATGATCATCAGCCACGTGATCAGTGCATGATCAGCCGCGTGATCAGTGCATGATCAGCCCGCGTGATCAGTGTGCATGATCAGCCGCGTGATCAGTGCATGATCAGCCACGTGATCAGTGCGCGTGAGTCCGTGATCAGTGCATGATCAGCTCCGTGATCAGTGCATGATCTGCCACGTGATCAGTGCATGATCAGGCACGTGATCAGTGCATGATCAGCCGCGTGATCAGTGCATGATCAGCCGCGTGATCAGTGCGCCCGCGTGATCAGCCTCGTGATCAGTGCATGATCAGCCGCGTGATCAGTGCATGATCAGCAGCGTGATCAGTGCATGATCAGTCGCGTGATCAGTGCATGATCAGCCGCGTGATCAGTGCATGATCAGCCCGTGATCAGTGCATGATCAGCCACGTGATCAGTGCATGATCAGCCCGTGATCAGTGCATAATCAGTCGCGTGATCAGTGCATGATCAGCCACGTGATCAGTGCATGATCAGCCGCGTGATCAGTGCATGATCAGCCGCGTGATCAGTGCATGATCAGCGCGTGATCAGTGCATGATCAGTCACGTGATCAGTGCATGATCAGTCACGTGATCAGTGCATGATCAGCCACGTGATCAGTGCATGATCAGCCACGTGATCAGTGCATGATCAGCCCGCGTGATCAGTGCATGATCAGCCGCGTGATCAGTGCATGATCAGCCACGTGATCAGTGCATGATCAGCCGCGTGATCAGTGCATGATCAGCCACGTGATCAGTGCATGATCAGTCGTGTGATCAGTGCATGATCGTGATCGTGTGATCATCGTGATCAGTGCGTGATCATGTGCATGATCAGTCATGTGCATCGTGATGTGCGTGATCAGTGCATGATCAGCCGCGTGATCAGTGCATGATCAGCCACGTGATCAGTGCATGATCAGCCACGTGATCAGTGCATGATCAGCCACGTGATCAGTGCATGATCAGCCCGTGATCAGTGCATGATCAGCCGCGTGATCAGTGCATGATCAGTCAGCCGTGATCAGTGCATGATCAGCCACGTGATCAGTGCATGATCAGCCGTGATCAGTGCATGATCAGCCACGTGATCAGTGCATGATCAGCCACGTGATCAGTGCATGATCAGTCACGTGATCAGTGCATGATCAGTCCGTGATCAGTGCATGATCAGCCACGTGATCAGTGCATGATCAGCCACGTGATCAGTGCATGATCAGCCACGTGATCAGTGCATGATCAGCCGCGTGATCAGTGCATGATCAGCCACGTGATCAGTGCATGATCAGTCACGTGATCAGTGCATGATCAGCCACGTGATCAGTGCATGATCAGTCGCGTGATCAGTGCATGATCAGCCACGTGATCTGTGCATGATCAGCCGCGTGATCAGTGCATGATCAGGATCGTGCGTGATCAGTGCATGATGCGCGTGATCAGTGTGCATCAGCGTGATCAGTGCATGATCAGCCACGTGATCAGTGCATGATCAGCCACGTGATCAGTGCATGATCAGTCACGTGACGTGATCGTGTGCATGATCAGCCCGTGATCAGTGCATGATCAGCCACGTGATCAGTGCATGATCAGCCACGTGATCAGTGCATGATCAGCCGCGTGATCAGTGCATGATCAGCCGCGTGATCAGTGCATGATCAGCCGCGTGATCAGTGCATGATCAGCCGCGTGATCAGTGCATGATCAGCCACGTGATCAGTGCATGATCAGCCGCGTGATCAGTGCATGATCAGCCACGTGATCAGTGCATGATCGCGTGATCACGTGATCATCACGTGCATGATCAGCCGCGTGATCAGTGCATGATCAGCCACGTGATCAGTGCATGATCAGCCACGTGATCAGTGCATGATCAGCCGCGTGATCAGTGCATGATCAGCCTCGTGATCAGTGCATGATCAGCAACGTGTGATCAGTGCATGCACAGTCCGTGGTCAGTGCATGATCAGGCCGCGTGATCAGTGCGATGTATTCAGCCACGTGATCAGTGCATGATCAGGCGCGTGATCAGTGAATGATCAGCCACGTGATCAGTGCATGATCAGCCACGTGATCAGTGCATGATCAGCCACGTGATCAGTATATGATTGATCAGTGAATGATCATCCCGTGATCAGTGCATGATCAGACGCGTGATCAGTGCATGCAGTCGCGTGATCAGTGCATGATCAGCCGTGATCAGTGCATGATCAGCCACGTGATCAGTGCATGATCAGCCGCGTGATCAGTGCGTGATCAGTGCGTGATCAGTGCATGATCAGATCGCGTGATCAGTGTGCATGATCAGCCATGTGATCAGTGCATGATCGCCGCGTGATTAGTGCATGATCAGGCGCGTGATCGGTGTATGATCAGCCATGTGATCAGTTCATTATCAGCCACGTGATCAGTGCATGATCAGCCGTTACGTGATCAGTGCATGCGTGTCGGCGTGATCGTGTATAATCAGCTTCGTGATCAGTGCATTATCAGCCACGTGTTCAGTGCATGATCAGCCACGTGATCAGTGCATTATCAGCCGCGTGATCAGTGCATGATCAGCCGCGTGATCAGTGCATGTGCGTGATCAGTGCATGATCAGGTCACGTGATCAGTGCATGATCAGCCACGTGATCAGTGCATGATCAGCCGCGTGATCAGTGCATGATCAGCCACGTGATCAGTGCATGATCAGCCGCGTGATCAGTGCATGATCAGCCGCGTGATCAGTGCATGATCGCCGCGTGATCAGTGCGCGATC
>NW_027220034.1:0-40186 GCF_027580195.1 Bos mutus
ACAAAGAAAGGCAAAACTTGAAATAAATCACCGACTAGGTATCCTCCACAGTCCTACTCTTGGTATCAATTGCAGAAATATCAGTAACACTGCAATTTAGAGTGCAGAGGACAAGGAAACACATACACACGCGGCTAGCATGGAGTAGGCACTCACTATCTGTGGCACGAAACGTCAATGTATGTGCAAACAATCAAAAACAGAAAACAAAACGCACTCCGATTTTGAGGCAACACAGTCAACAATTTACTTGAGGAAAAGCTGCCTGACAGCTTAACGCGCACTAAAAGGAAACGGCTCCTCCTCCCTGCCCTCCTCTTTCACTCAGACGCTAGATTGTACATTGAAAACAAATCCTCCCCGAGCCCCGCCCCAAGCCCTACCCTCAGCGGCTCCCAGCACTGAAACTGACGGAAAGTCCGGGGCCTTGGCGGAGCCCAGACCGGCCCCACTCAGGACGCTCTGGCCGCGGACACGCCCGGGCGGCGGCGGCAGCCGGGGCTCCAGCCGGTTGTCTCCGGGACCCCCAGGGTCTAGCGCTCTCCCCAGCCCGCGGCGCCGGCGGCCCCCTCCTCTGTCCCCGAGCGGCGGGCCGCGCCGTACCTGCACACCGTGATCAGGTTCCTCCTCTCCACGGCGGCGTTGCGGGCGCTCAGGCTCTTCGGGACTGCCGCCCCCCTTGGCCGAGGCTCCGTCCCAGGCCCCCCAGGCTCCGGAAGGCCATGGCGGGCTGAACCCCAGACCCTTTTGTCTCGTGCGACCCCGCCCGCCCCCCCACACCTGCTTCCCTGGGCTTTTGCTCGGCTTGCGGCCGTGGGGACGCGGGAGGGTGGCAGGGAAGGAAGGCGGACGGAGGGAGGGTGTGGAAGACGATGGAGGACTCGTACTCGGGCACTGGCGGCTGGCGCACCGCACCAGAGCTCTACACAAATACACACACTCACGCGCGCACACGAACGCACCAGCCCCGCTCTCGCGCGCACCGCCAGCTGCCGGGCTGCGCGTGCGGTTCGGCGTCGGCCGCTCCCCTACTTCCCCAGAGAACTCGGCGCCGCACACGAGCGTGCCCGCTGGCCCCGCACGCCCAACCACCCGCACTCAGCCTCCACTCGCGCCCCAGCAGCGGACGCCACGGGAGCCACGGGCCTCGCGCGCGCAGCCCCGCCCTCTCTGCACCTATCGAGCCAATGCCGCCCCAGCTGGAGCCAATCGCCGCGCGCGAGGGGCGGGGCTGCCGCGCGGACCTTTAAAGCTACCTGCTAGAGCCCGCCCCGGCGCATGGGCAGCTGTCAGGAGGCCGGGCTCGAGCTCGCCACCCGTGTGCTGCAAGCAGTCTGCACACTGGGGAGCAGCGCCCCAGGTGGCCTGGGGATTGTGGGATGCGGTGCTCAGGAGTGCCCCGGGAACATTGCCGACCCTTTCCCGGAGCTCAGCTAATAGCTGGGATCGCTAGCTCTGAGGGCTGACCCTATTGCCGGAATCCGACTCCCCAGCCTAGGGGCATCCGTAGCTACAATGCCGAGTCTGCACTAGCTCCGGCTCCCTCACCTGACCCAGGGCCTGACTTCCAGGAAGGGAGCGGATTTTGTTGGTAGTGGTGTGTGTGTGCGCGCGCAGGGGTTTTGGTGGTGGTGGTGGTGGTGGTGGGTGTGTGTGTGTGTGTGTGTGGTGGTGGTGGTGGTGTGCGTGTGTGTGTGGTGGTGGTGTGTGTGTGTGGGTGGTGGTGTGTGTGTGTGTGGGTGGTGGTGGTGTGTGTGTGGGTGGGTGGTGGTGATGGTGGTGTGTGTGTGTGTGTGGGTGGTGGTGGTGTGTGTGGGTGGGTGGGTGGGTGGTGGTGGTGGTGTGTGTGTGGGTGGGTGGTGGTGGTGGTGTGTGTGGGTGGGTGGGTGGTGGTGGTGGTGGTGGTGGTGTGTGTGTGTGTGTGTGTGTGTGGTGATGGTTGGGGTGTGTGTGTGGGGGTGTGTGTGTGTGTGTGTGTGCGCTCGCGCGCTAACGCCCTCCCCTGGCCTGATAGACAACTGCAAATAGCCCAAGGAGGGAAATTGCCAGCAGAACATCCCTCCTGGGGCGTCTTGGTGAGATTTTGACGTCACTTCGCTCCTGTCTTAGCCCCCAGCATGGCCTGCAGCCCGGAGTGACCGCCCACAGAAGAAGTGCGCCGCAAGTGTACACTGCACCTTTCGCCCTTCTCCAGTCCTGGGCAGTGACCCCGGAATTAGGAGCGGGGGGCGGAGAGCCTCCCGGCAGTTCGGCCTTGGCTCTGCTGGGCTGTTCCCAGAGATGAGGCAAGGAGTGCTATCCACAGCGCGACCGTTGGGGACCTAGCGCCCACTTTCCAGAGGTTCTCCACCTCTGACCTTACCAACAGGGAGGTCCTGGCTTTGACCCCGAGTTCTTGGGCGCTCATCTAGGTTGGCCATTCATTTCTCTCTGCATCAGTATGCCCAGATTTTAGAGTGAAGTCCTTACTCACACCTGTCCCTATGAGACCTAGCTCGCTGCTGTGCAGAAAACTGGTTTTCAATAAATGTTCGTTAAATGTAACTTGAAGTCACATTTGACATTAATATACTCTGATTTTACAGTTTTGGTGGCTCCAAAAACCATTAAACTTTCAGCTCTGATGTTGACATTTCTGTCAAAGAAAATTATAAAATAGATATAGTGTAGGTATCTCTGTACTTCTTGTATATTACACAAAGTACTACAGGAGGTACTGTTACTGTACGTTGAACGCTTTTAAAACAGAGCTTTGTATATTAAAGCTGTAAATTATTAATTTCCAAGTTTGTAAAAAATTTTTAATCTGTATTTGAAATCATCAGGGCAAAGACTGAGCCCTTTCATCCACTCAGCCTAATCACAGTATTAATAGAATGAAAAGACCGTATAGAAAAAAACTGTCACAACTAATTTATTACAATAAATATTAAGACATTAAAATTATAATAAACAATGTAGACTTTAAACATGATCTTTCACATAAAAGTAGGAGGTTTTTCCAGGTCAGTGCACTGGTTGCCAAACATTTCTTGTCTGCTCTGACAAATGAATGACATAGAGGCTTGTAAGGAAGTTTATCCTACTCAAATCAAAATTGTTATTTAAATACAGATGAAAACTGCATAGAGAAAAGAATGGGAAGCTATCAGTTATCAAGAAAATTCCATACTGGTTTGTCCTGCAGGAGGGAGAGAACACACATGTCTGAAACCCTTATCAGAAAGACAAAACTGAGTGGTCATGTCAAATAGAGAAAAGTGAGATGTTCTTATTCTTAAAATTGGCTTCCTAGCCTTTCAAGTACATTTTCATGTTACTTGTACTACAAATTTACAGTTATGACTGAAGACTTAGTAAAACTCCATCTTACATGATTAGGTAATAATGTTCTTTTTCAAAAGATACTTTTACTGGGATTCAGTTGATGGCACTTGCTGCACAAGATTTCACTTAAACCTTCTTTTCTATGCACAGCGTGTCATTAAACCGCCACATGTGGGGCCTTATTTGATAAAGCTTTTTTCTTAATTACCTTGAACTATATGTTGTGGGTCTCATTCTTTCTTCAGATCACTAACCTGGGAGATAATAAATCAATTATATTCCAGTGCAAAGTACAATAGTTCTATAGAAGCACATGAGTTTTCACATTATGTTTTGAACTATTTTGGCACCCATTGCAATTCTTTATTAATCCAAGAGGCACAAAGGTTATTCAGGGATGTAAAAAGACACAGTAAAAATAATGAGAACAGTAAATGCCAAATTTCACCTACAAGGACTCCATAGAACTCAGTGGGTAGATTATACTCATTCACCATTTCTCCAATCTCCTTGTTTTCCCCATCAAAAAAGACAAAAAATTTAAGAAGACAAAATTCCAATTGTAACATATAAAATGTCCTCAAATCTAAAAAATAAGCCAGAGAGACTACCAAATCATCATTTATAATCTCAAAGAAGTGGACTTTCTATGTATACCCAAGCCCAGCAGCCATACAGAAAAGATTGATAAAACTGAAGACACACTTTTTTTAATATATGAAGCAAGTTTCATCATAAACACAAAGGAAAAGTAACAGACTGAGAAAACATATTTGAAATTCACATCATGGACAAAAAGCTAATTTCCTTTTATACACAATGTTCCTGCAGATCAATAAGCACTGTTTCAGTAGAATAATGAAGGTGGAAGCCAAGTAGGAGACTAAAAGAGTGGGAACTGAGAATCACACAACTCTCTTTTAAAGTTTATTATAAAGGGGGAGAAAAGGGGGGAGTGACATAGGGAAATGTTGAGTAAAGGGATGTTGGTATTCTATCCCTACTGTTGTGTTGTTTGTTTCCAAAGAAATGACGTGAGCACATTTTAAAGCTGATGGAATGAATCCACCGGTAAGGAAATGTTAGTAATGCAAGAGAGGAAAAATGATCAGAAATGAGAATATGGAAAAGCAATGGGATCCAACGCATAGGTAGATGGATTGAGCTTTGGTTCAAGATACTAATTCTCAGTTGTAACCATAGAGAAATGTGGGAGCCCAGGTGCAAACATAAGTAATTTTAAGCTTTTATTATTAGAAAGATGAGGAATTTCCGATCTGGTAACTTCTGTTTTAACTTCAAAATAGAAGACAAAGCCACTGGTTGAAAAATTCCAACAGTCCATCTTACACTGAATGGTGAAATAAGTTGACTAATGAAATTTAGGACTCCTCGTCAGGGTCGGAGGACCAATTTAAGATTGATGAGCGCTTCCCTGATGGCTCAGATGGTAATGAATCTCCAGCAGTGCAGGAGACCCAGTTGGATCCCTGGACTGGGAAAATCCCCTGGAGAAGGGAATGGCAACCCACTCCACTATTCTCGCCTGGAGAATTCCATGTATAGAGGAGCCTGGCAGGCTACAGTCCATGGGGACACAAAACTGGGCACAACTGAATGACTAATATATTTTCTTTTAAGGTTCATGATGATGAATTTATAGTGAGCCCTATCTATCCTATTGCGTGATTTTCCTTGATATTTTTGGTGTTGTAGTCATCTCAGGCTGCCATAACACCATAGTCTGGAAGGCTTAAATGATGCAGATCTATTTTCTCAAAGTTACAGAGGCTGAGAAGTCCAAGATCAAAGTACCAGCCAGTTTGGTTCCTGGTGCTGGGAGGGACTGGGGGCAAGAGGAGAAGGGGACGACAGAGGATGAGATGGCTGGATGGCATCACTGACTCGATGGATGTGAGTCTCAGTGAACTCTGGGAATTGGTGATGGAAAGGGAGGCCTGGCATGCTGTGATTCAGATCAGATCAGATCAGATCAGTCACTCAGTCATGTCCAACTCTTTGCGACCCCATGAATCCCAGCACGCTAGGCCTCCCTGTCCATCACCATCTCCCGGAGTTCACTGAGACTCGCGTCCATCGAGTCAGTGAGGCCATCCAGGCATCTCATCCTCTGTCGTCCCCTTCTCCATCTGCCCCCAATCCCTCCCAGCATCAGGGTCTTTTCCAATGAGTCAACTCTTCGCATGAGGTGGCCAAAGTACTGGAATTTCAGCTTTAGCATCATTCCTTCCAAAGAAATCCCAGGGCTGATCTCCTTCAGAATGGACTGGTTGGATCTCCTTGCAGTCCAAAGGACTCTCAAGAGTCTTCTCCAACACCACAGTTCAAAAGCATCAGTTCTTCAGCACTCAGCTCTCTTCAACAGTCCAACTCTCACATCCATACATGACCACAGGAAAAACCATAGCCTTGACTAGATGGACCTTTGTTGGCAAAGTAATGTCTCTGCTTTTGAATACGCTATCTAGGTTGGTCATAACTTTCCTTCCAAGGAGAAAGTGTCTTTTAACTTCATGGCTGCAATCACCATCTGCAGTGATTTTGGAGCCCCGAAAAATAAAGTCTGACACTGTTTCCACAGTTTCCCCATCTATTTCCCATGAAGTGATGGGACTGGATGCCATGATCTTCGTTTTCTGAATGTTGAGCTTTAAGCCAACTTTTTCACTCTCCACTTTCACTTTCATCAAGAGGCTTTTGAGTTCCTCTTGACTTTCTGCCATAAGGGTGGTGTCATCTGCATATCTGAGGTTATTGATATTTCTCCCGGCAATCTGATTCCAGCTTGTGCTTCTTCCAGCCCAGCGTTTCTCATGATGTACTCTGCATAGAAGTTAAATAAACAGGGTGACAATATACAGCCTTGACGAACTCCTTTTCCTATTTGGAACCAGTCTGTTGTTCCATGTCCAGTTCTAACTGTTGCTTCCTGACCTGCATACAGGTTTCTCAGGAGGCAGATCAGGTGGTCTGGTATTCCCATCTCTTTCAGAATTTTCCACAGTTTATTGTGATCCACACAGTCAAAGGCTTTGGCATAGTCAATAAAGCAGAAATAGATGCTTTTCTGGAACTCTCTTGCTTTTTCCATGATCCAGCGGATGTTGGCAATTTGATCTCTGGTTCCTCTGCCTTTTCTAAAACCAGCTTGAACATCAGGAAGTTCATGCTTCACATATTGCTGAAGCCTGGCTTGGAGAATTTTGAGCATTACTTTACTAGTGTGTGAGATGAGTGCAATTGTGTGGTAGTTTGAGCATTCTTTGGCATTGCCTTTCTTTGGGATTGGAATGAAAACTGACCTTTTCCAGTCCTGTGGCCACTGCTGAGTTTTCCACATTTGCTGGCATATTGAGTGCAGCACTTTCACAGCATCATCTTTCAGGATTTGGAATAGCTCCACTGGAATTCCATCACCTCCACTAGCTTTGTTCGTAGTGATGCTTTCTAAGGCCCACTTGACTTCACATTCCAGGATGTCTGGCTCTAGGTGAGTGATCACACCATCGTGATTATCTGGGTTGTGAAGATCTTTTTTGTACAGTTCTTCTGTGTATTCTTGCCATCTCTTCTTAATATCTTCTGCTTTTGTTAGGTCCATACCATTTCTGTCCTTTATCGAGCCCATCTTTGCTCCATCCTTTGGTATCTCTGATTTTCTTGAAGAGATCTCTAGTCTTTCCCATTCTGTTGTTTTCCTCTATTTCTTTGCATTGATCTCTGAAGAAGGCATTCTTATCTCTTCTTGCTATTCTTTGGAACTCTGCATTCAGATGTTTATATCTTTCCTTTTCTCCTTTGCTTTTCGCTTCTCTTCTTTTCACAGCTATTTGTAAGGCCTCCCCAGACAGCCATTTTACTTTTTTGCATTTCTTTTCCATGGAGATGGTCTTGATCCCTGTCTCCTGTACAATGTCATGAACCTCATTCCATAGTTCATCAGGCGCTCTATCTATCAGATCTAGGCCCTTAAATCTATTTCTCACTTCCACTGTATAATCATAAGGGATATGATTTAGGTCATACCTGAATGGTCTAGTGGTTTTCCCTACTTTCTTCAATTTCAGCCTGAATTTGGCAATAAAGAGTTCATGGTCTGAGCCACAGTCAGCTCCTGGTCTTGTTTTTGTTGACTGTATAGAGCTTCTCCATCTTTGGCTGCAAAGAATATAATCAATCTGATTTCGGTGTTGACCATCTGGTGATGTCCATGTATAGAGTCTTCTCTTGTGTTGTTGGAAGAGGGTGTTTGTTATGACCAGTGCATTTTCTTGGCCAAATTCTATTAGTCTTTGCCCTGCTTCATTCCGTATTCCAAGGCCAAATTTGCCTGTTACTCCAGGTGTTTCTTGACTTCCTACTTTTGCATTCCAGTCCCCTATAATGAAAAGGACAGCTTTTTTGGGTGTTAGTTCTAAAAGGTCTTGTAGGTCTTCATAGAACCATTCAACTTCAGCTTCTTCAGCGTTACTGGTTGGGACATAGACTTGGATTACTGTGATATTGAATGGTTTGCCTTGGAAACGAACAGAGATCATTCTGTCGTTTTCGAGATTGCATCCAAGTACTGCATTTCGAACTCTTTTGTTGACCATGATGGCCACTCCATTTCTTCTGAGGGATTCCTGCCCGCAGTAGTAGATATAACGGCCATCTGAGTTAAATTCACCCATTCCAGTCCATTTCAGTTCGCTGATTCCTAGAATTCACTCTTGCCATCTCTTGTTTGAACACTTCCAATTTGCCTTGATTCATGGACCTGACATTCCAGGTTCCTATGCAATATTGCTCTTTACAGCATCGGACCTTGCTTCTATCACCAGTCACATCCACAGCTGGGTATTCTTTTTGCGTTGGCTCCCTCCCTTCATTCTTTCTGGAGTTATTTCTCCACTGATCTCCAGTAGCATATTGGGCACCTACTGACCTGGGGAGTTCCTCTTTCAGTATCCTATCATTTTGCCTTTGCATCCTGTTCATGGGGTTCTCAAGGCAAGAATACTGAAGTGTTTTGCCATTCCCTTCTCCAGTGGACCACATTCCGTCAGATCTCTCCACCATGACCCGTCCATCTTGGGTTGCCCCACGGGCATGGCTTAGTTTCATTGAGTTAGACAAGGCTGTGGTCCTAGTGTGATTAGATCGACTAGTTTTCTGTGAGTATGGTTTCAGTGTGTTTGCCCTCTGATGCCCTCTTGCAACACCTACCGTCTTACTTGAGTTTCTCTTACCTTGGGCGTGGGGTATCTCTTCACGGCTGCTCCAGCAAAACGCAGCCATTGCTCCTTACCGCTGCCCTTCCTGACCTTCAACGTGTGATAGCTCCTCTAGGCCCTTCTGCGCCCGCGCAGCCAGGGCTCCTTCGTGGGGTTGCAAAGAATCGGACACGACTGAGCGACTGATCTGATCTGATCTGATCTGAAAACTCTTTTTGGCTGTAGATGGCGCAATCTCCCTGTGTGCTCACAAGACCTCTTTGTGTCCTGAAGGCAGGGTAGCGAATGAGAGAGAGAGCAAATTCTTTGGTGGTGTCTCTTCTAAAGAAGGGCACTAATCCATCATTAGGGCCCATCCTCATGACCTCATCTAACCCTAATAACTTCCTAGAGGCTCCATCTCCAAATACTGTCACACTGGGAGGGTAGGGTCTCAGTGTATAAGTCTTGGGGAACACAACATTCACCCAGATGATTAGGCTTCTAGCATGGAAGTAATAAGGGAAATGATTTTATGCAGGAATGAGATTTTTATGAGAGAGTAAGAGGAAAAGACAGAAATACAAGGAAATTTGGGATATTAACAGTATGATTCTAGAGAGATTCTTAAAGCATTTTACACCAGACACAGAGGGAAAGATGAAAAGAGAAATGATGGGTTGGGGTAGAAAAGAAAGATCAAAGGACTGGATGATCTTTTTTTTAGCTTGTTCTGGCCCTGTTTATAGTGCCTATAGAGTTAGAGTATAGAGAGATGTTGAAAATGTTTTATTCAAATTGTATTCATCATTATTTTTCCTTATTGGGTTTTCCTGGGTTGTTCTAGAAAGGCCTTTGCCACTCCCAAGAATATACAGAAATTTTACGGTTTTTTTTATATAAAAAACGGTCCATCTGTTTTTTTTTTATTTCAAAACTTATTTTTGCAAAAATTTATAGGTGCTGTGGCTCCAGGAAGACAGAAAGCACTTTCATTACATTTAGCATCTAGCACATTGTTTTTAATATCATAAAATGTTTTTTAATAAAAGTTCATCTATATGGAATATAAGAATGTGTGAAATTAGGATATGTGTTTATTTTTCCAAATTGTTAGCCATTTGTCTAAGTTTACTTATTAAATGATTAATCTTTTCCCTAGTGGTTTGAAATGTTAAATTTGCCAACATCTACTTCTGCTTTATTGACTATGCCAAAGCTTTAACTGTGTGGATCACAACAAACTGTGGAAAATTCTATAAGAGATGGGAATACCAGACCACCTGACCTGCCTCCTGAGAAATCTGTATGCAGGTCAAGAAACAACAGTTAGAACTGGACATGGAACAACAGACTGGTTCCAAATAGGGAAAGGAGTACATCAAGGCTGTATATTGTCACCCTGCTTATTTAACTTCTATGCAGAGTACATCATGAAAAATGCTAGGCTGGAAGAAGCACAAGCTGGAATCAGATTGCTGGGAGAAATATCAATAACCTCAGATACTCAGATGATACCATCCTTATAGCAGAAAGTAAAGAGGAACTAAAGAGCCTCTTGATGAAAGTGAAAGAGGAGAGTGAAAAAGTTGGCTTAAAACTCAACATTCAGAAAACCAAGATTATGGCATCTGGTCCCATCACTTCATGGCGAGTAGATGGAGAAACAATGGAAACAGTGAGAGACTTTATTTTGGGGGGCTCCAATCACTCCAGATGGTGACTGCAGCCATGAAATTAAAAAACTCTTGCTCCTTGGAAGAAAAGCTATGACCAACCTAGACAGCATATTAGAAAGCAGAGACATTACTTTGCCAACAAAGGTCCATCTGTCTAGTCAAGGCTATGGTTTTTCCAGTATTCATGTATGGATGTGAGAGTTGGACTATAAAGAAAGCTGAGCACTGAAGAATTGATGCTTTTGAACTGTAGTGTTGCAGAAGTCTCTTGAGAGTCCCTTGCACTGCAAGGAGATCCAACCAGTCCATCCTAAAGGAAATCAGTCCTGAATATTCACTGGAAGGACTGATGGTGAAGCTGAAACTCCAGTCCTTTGGCCACGTGATGCAAAGAACTGACTCATTGGAAAAGATCCTGATGCTGGGAAAGATTGAAGGAGGGAGGAGAAGGGGATGACAGATGAGATGTTTGTATGTCACCACCGACTCAATGGACATGAGTTTGAGTAAACTCCAGGAGTTCATGATGGACAGGGAAGCCAGGCATGCTGCAGTCCATGGGGTCACAAAGAGTCAGATATGACTTAGTGACTGAACTGAACTGAATACTTTTAATAGTAATTTTACATTTGAAATAAATATATGTGCTCATGATAATAAATCCACAGAGATAATGAACATAAATGTATCACAGCAACTTTTTTCACGATATCTCTCCAGACATAAAATAAAGATATATGTACTTAATTTTATCCAGATGGTCTCATGCTATACACAGTCAATATGTATTTTCAATACCTGTCACTATTTGTGTTTGTTTACATTTTCTGCCTTCCGAAAGCTTTGTATTTTTATGCAAATTTATGTTTTTATTTTTATTTTTTTGTGTGTGTTTTCATTCTTAGAAAAACTTATTTATGCTTAGACTATAAAAATGATTAACATTTTGTAATGCGTTTTTCCTTTTTGTTTTTTGCATTTGTATATTTGGTACTTATAGGTCTTATATTGCTGTAAGAAACAATTGATGAAAAAGCCTAACTTTTCCAAGTAACTGATGTTTTAACATTGGTATTAAATAATGCATTCCTTTCCATGGACATGAAATGCTACCTTTATTAGGCTCTAAATATTGATGTATATTTGAGTCTATTGCTGGATTTTCTATTCTGATCCAGTGATTTATCATTTGTAAGCTGGTGGTACCAAAATCTGATAAGTATTGAATTAAGCCTTATAATTTTAACTATCTAGTAGGGCTTAATTGCTGCAGATGGTGATTGCAGCCATGAAATTAAAAGACACTTACTCCTTGGAAGGAAAGTGATGACCAACCTAGACAGCATATTAAAAAGCAGAGACATTACTTTGCCAACAAAGGTGCGTCTAGTCAAGGCTATGGTTTTTCCAGTGGTCATGTATGGATGTGAGAATTGGACTGTGAAGAAAGCTGAGTGCCAAAGAATTAATGCTTTTGAACTGTGGTGTTGGAGAAGACTCTTGAGAGTCCCTTGGACTGCAAGGAGATCCAACCAGTCCATTCTGAAGGAGATCAGCCCTGGGATTTCTTTGGAAGGAATGATGCTAAAGCTGAAACTCCAGTACTTTGGCCACCTCATGCGAAGAGTTGACTCATTGGAAAAGACTCTGATGCTGGGAAGGATTGAGGGCAGGAGAAGGGGACAACAGAGGATAAGATGGCTGGATGGCATCACCAACTTGATGGACGGGAGTTTGAGTGAACTCCGGGAGTTGGTGATGGACAGAGAGGCCTGGCGTGTTGCAATTCATGGGGTCGCAGAGTCGGACACGACCAAGTGACTTCACTTTCACTTTTCACTTCTATGCATTGGAGAAGGAAATGGCAACCCACTCCAGTGTTCTTGCCTGGAGAATCCCAGGGATGGGGGAGCCTGGTGGGCTGCCGTCTATGGGGTAGTACAGATCTGACAGGACTGAAGCGACTTAGCAGCAGTAGCAGCAGCATTGTTATTAATGGGCTTCCCAGGGGGTGGTAGTGGTAAAGAAGCTGCTGGCCGAAGCAGGAGACAAGAGATGTGGGTTTGATCCCTGGGTCAGGAAGACCTCCTGAAGGAGGGCATGGCAACCTACTACAGTATTCTTGTCAGGAGAATCCCATGGACAGAGGAGCCTAGAGGTCTACAGTCCATGCATTCGCAAAGAGTCAGACATGACTGAAGTGACTTAGCGCACACGCACACATTGTTATTAATATATTTTTAGTCGATTTTCTTAGTTTTCAAGTAAACAATTATATCCCTTGAGTTTACTCCTGTAGTGCTTATAATATTGACAGATACTTGGTAAGTATGCAATGAGCATTAGATATAATAATTATTATTATTTATATTGGTTATTAGAATGATTAAATTGTCCATGATGAAGTAAGTAGGTTTACATTTGGGGGTCTTGGAAAAATTATTCTAAATTTCATCTGTTAGTCATATAAACATGCAAATGTAGCCTAGATCACCAGGTAAAGCAAGAGCAACAAGGGAAGCCTTGCTTTATCAGATAATAAACTCTATTGTAAAGTTCACAAAAACACATTATAGAACAGTAACATCCTAGTTCAAAAACAGAAAGATTAATCATGAAGTTAGTAAAGTAACACACAAATCTCTTTAACATCATGAATTCATTTTTATAGCTATAACTGGGTGACTGCCAATTCTACAAAGTAATTTTCTGTAAGTTATCTTAGCCAACTTATTCAAATGTAAAGTTTTTCAAAATAATCATCTTGGGGATATTTGGCAAAAGTTAAACATCAGTGCGAAATGGGTTACTCACAAACTTCCAAAAAGGATTTTAAGCCATGATGTCAAGAAGAGTATGTGTGTATATATATATGTATATACATACATATATATATATATTGCTTAAATTCTTTCTGCAGATAGACTAAATGAACTTCTTAAGCTTAAAACAATGTTCAAGAAAATTCTTCTAGAGAGATTCTTTAACTCAAGAGAATTAAAATACATTTGGTATCACTTGACTATGCCCATAGTTGAATTTTGCATGTACATGTTTAAAATATATCAAAAAGACCATGATAGTAATGACTGCCCCCTTGAATTTTCAGGGTAAAATTAATCATATTGTTAAGGAACTCAGGTTTGACTGCTTACCACTCAAAAGCCAATACTAAGGAGACAAGTGTTGGTTAGGAAAGAAATTTGCTTTATACCCTGGCAACCTGGGGAGAAGGTAGACTTGTGTCCAAAAACCAACACTGAAGATCCAGCTCAACAACAAAAGTTTTTTAAAAGAGAATCATTTGGGGAGGGGGTCTTCATTATTCTCCACTCTATGCAGACTTTCTTCTGATTGGTTGGGGGTGAAGTAACAGGGTGAAGTTCTAAGAATCTTGTGCTTAGCATGAAGTCATCATCCTCCACTTGAGTGGAGGGCTTAGTTCCTGCAGAAAAACTCAACGGTATTGTTAATACCCTTTGAGGAGGAGCCAGGACCCTGCTTTATTGCTGTACTATTGTTTCTGGAGTGTTCCTCCTTTGTTTCTGCCTTCCCTGCTGCTGCTATGTAGTCACTAAGTCGCGTCCAACTCTATGCGACCCCATAAACTGTGTCTCCCAGACTGCTCTGTCCGTGGGATTCTTCAGGCAAGAATATTGAAGTGGGTCGCCGTCTCCTTCTCCAGGGATCTTCCCGACCCAGTAATGAACCTGAGTCTTCTGCTTAGTTGGGCAGATTCTTTACCGCTCATTAAGCCACTATTCCCTCCCTTCCTCTATTATCTACTATTTGACTCTGCCCTTTGGAACTCAGGGAAGTTCAAGGAGGCTGAATAAAGCCTATATCCTACAAACAGGAAGCAGGAGGCACAGAAAGACCCCAAGACCCCAGACTCCCGCTCAATTTTAATTCAGGGAACTGGGCAACTATGGCTCTGATAGCTTCCTGTCAAAATAGGGCATAGAGCCACCTCAGTTTGGAGAATAGACACTGAACTGGAAGCATTTCTGAGTTCCAAGTCCTAGATCTGAGTCTTGTATGATTAAAATCTCAATCCCTTGGTCTGTCATTTTGATGTAACAGACTCAGAGGTAGTTGGAGGAGTGACAACTGGAATTTTAATAGACAAAATAAAATCTCATATCTTTTCAGAAAAATAGGCCTGAAACCCAATCTGGACCTGGCACTTTGAGGAGACTTGTAGCCTGGTAGCCAGTTGTTTGGTTTTATCCAAAGTTTGCAGTTACTAGCTGCCTACAGACATTGTTCGAGAATGTCTAGTGGCATCCAAATCTGACCCAACTCAGAAAGCTCAAGTTCTTAGCAATACAAAGACTAGTCTGTAATTATACCCATAGCATCACCTAGTTATTTCTTTGAATGTCTGAACCATAGCTATTCAATCTTTTTTTCTTTTTTTTTTACTTTTAATTGTAATATTCTCCTTAATAGCCGAAGTAGATGTCATGGTTAATAATGATGTTAATATTTCTCTAGGCATGAGAAGATGCAAGAATTGGGACTCATAAAATCTCCTCCTGAAAGTATCTAACTCTCTGAAGGCCTGTTCTGCCAGTTTTTCCCAGAGCACAGAGTACCTCGCTCCTAATCTCCACCCTGCACTCCTTTTGGGAGTGTTAAAGGTCAACAGCTGCAGTGGCCATGATTTAATCTTTGTAGAGGTAGGTGGCAAGTACCAGTTTCTAGTTGGCAGAGTGCCCTCATGGTCATAAACTTGACTGTTATGGGGGGCATTTCATGACCATTTAGAGGGTATTTTAAACTTACATTATCATAGCCTGGTGTTATCTACATAAACCCATTCCATACTTGTGGGAGATTTCCTTTTAATAGATTAGAGGATTTGGTTGAGACTTAGCTCATCATTCTGAATGAATCTGAGTGACCCTGAAAAAAAATTTCAACCTATGGCCAGAGTCAGAGCAGGCATTATTAATTGGCCAGGTGAGGTGATTCTATCTAGTAATATCAATAGTGACCTGAACATGACTTCATTTTAAAGTAAATTTGCTCACATCCAACCAGTTAGAGCCTTGGAGTAGAGAAATTCACCAAGGTAACCCAGAGCTAGATATAGGTAATTGGCCACAAACCCAACAATTGGATTGATTTCTAAAACTAGCATAGGATCATGTCTATAATAGAAAAACATTTGATTTATATGTAAAGGTCCAAGAAGTTAAGAAAGCATTATAAATGATCATATGAATCAGGTCCAACATCTTGGGCAAGTTGACTACTTCTGATGTCATCTTCCTCTCATCCTAGTACAGTGCAGTTTCCTCTGAGCACCGTTTTAAGGTGAATTCAGGTCAGCAGTCCTCTCTATAGACTAGTCCAGTGTAGGGGCCTTTGGAAGTGGAAATTAATCTTTCCCCTTTAATTTCACTGTGCATGAGCTATTTAAGGGTACCTGATAAAAAGGCTCTTCCATCCATGTTGGAAACAGCACCTTATGTCATTTTCCAGCTCTGGTTGCAGGTCGTGAGGCACCTGATCTTCGTTCAAAGACAGATTACTGAGATAAGCTTCAGAAACAAACTTAGGGTGTCTTCTAATAATTTAATTAAATTTTACATTACTATACCCTAACAGCAAAGAACTATCCAGGAAATGAGTCTTAGTAAATACAGACTTTCATTAACAAACTGGGATTTAGTGTTCATTGAAACATCATTTTCTCCCTAAAATCACCCTCATTTTTACCAAATATAACCAAATTAAGACTAGTTTGTTGATGAAATAGGTCTGGTCTCAATAAACTTGGCCTGATGATTTATACAACCATAATTGATCACAGACTTTTTGCTTTGCTGAAACTTTTATAGAGTCTCAAACGGAACTTTTTTAAAAAATTCATTTATTTTAATTGGAGGCTAATTACGTGACAATATTGTGGTGGTTTTTGACATACATCAACATGAATCAGCCATGGGTGTACATGTATTCCCGCATCTGAACCCCCCTCCTACATCCTTCCCTACCCCATCCTTCTTGGTTGTCCCAGAGAATCAGCTTTGAGTGCCCTACTTCATGCAAGGAACTTGTACTGGTCATCAGTTTTACATATGGTAATATACATGTTTCAAAGCTATTGTGTCAAATCATCTCACCCTTGCCTTCTCCCACATAGTCCAAAAGTCTGTTCTTTACATCTATGTTTCTTTTGCCGTCTTGCATATAGGGTCGTTGTTACCGTCTTTCTAAACTCCATATACATGCTTAATATACTGTGTTGGTGTTTCTCTTTCTGACTTACTTCACTCTATGTAATAGGCTCCAGTTTCATCCACCTCCTTAGAACGGACTCAAAAACATTCTTTTTTATAGCTTAGTAATATTCCGTTGTGTATATGTACCACAACTTCCTTATCCATTTGTCAGACTGAACTTTTAAAATAAAATATTTCACAGATAAGAAAGTCATGCCAAAGGCTTATCATAGATTTTTCCTAATAAGTCTAGGTGAATTTCCTCTCTTCTCAAGGTCTCAAAAATTCCTTGAGACTTCTGTACCTGTTAGTGAGATAATCTTCCTAATTTATCTGATAAAGTTAATGGAAACCTAAGAGTTTCTAATTTTTGGAGGGGTCAGATAGAGAGAAAAGATAAATATTTCAATTTGTCTATACAGTATAATTTTACCATATTACTGTCATAATTAGTTTGAAGGGAAGGTTTTCCATACTCCTTGAAAACACACTTTCAAACTAGTAATTTTTTTAGATAGAAACCATAGAAGTTACAAGCATATTCACTAATTAATTCAGTCCTTTTGTTAACCTTTGTTAAGTCATCAGTTTTCCCATTAGAATACCAGGACATATCAGAATTTTAGGAACTCCATGTAATTTCTAGGATATATATATATTAGTAACATGTACCATAAAATATAACCTAAAAGGATAATAGGATGATATTGATAATATATTTCCCATGTAATTTTATATACCAAATGAACCTACTTAGCTTAGTATCTTTCTTTGGAATGTTTCAGGGGCCCTTTGTAGCATCCCAAAGTTAGTTGAAATCAAAAGAACTTTAATAGAATTTTATTTAGGAAATTTTGTCCAAAAAATCAGAAGGCTCTAAAACACTTAGATTTAGCCAAAACTAGTTATGACCAACCTAGATAGCATATTAAAAAGCAGAGAGATCACTTCGCCAACAAAGGTCCATCTGGTCAAGGCTATGGTTTTTCCAGTGGTCCTGTATGGATGTGAGAGTTGGACTATAAAGAAAGCAGAGTGCTGAATAATTGATGGTTTTGAACTGTGGTGTTGGAGAAGACTCTTGAGAGTCCCTTGGACTGCAAGGAGATCCAACCAGTCCATTCTAAAGGAGATCAGTTCTGGGTATTCCTTGGAAGGACTGATGCTAAAGCTGAAACTCCAGTGCTTTGGCCACCTCACGCAAAGAGTTGACTCATTGGAAAAGACTCTGATGCTGGGAGGGATTGAGGGCAGGAGGAGAAGGGGACGACAGAGGATGAGATGGCTGGATGGCATCACCGACTCAATAGACATGAGTTTGAGTGAACTCCGGAAGTTGATGATGGACAGGAAGGCCTGGTGTGCTTCGATTCATGGGGTCGCAAAGAGTCGGACACGACTGAGTGACTGAACTGAACTGAGTGGATATATCACTTAACTTGCTGATATTTTATAATGGGTGCATATACCAAAACTCAAGGTCTAGTGAAATCTTGGACCTAGTTGGTTCTAACCAGTTTTCCTATGAATGAGTCATTTCTAACAAAATCCATTTACCCAATTAATTATAATCTAATTTTAGAAAATCCTGATCATGCATAACTCACTCATTTCAGTACAGTTTCATTTCTTACACCTTCTTTTAGTGAAAACACTTCCCTTAAAACTTTTCTCCCATGGAGTTTCTTTTCTTTTTGACAAATTTGTAACAGATAGAATACAGTCTCATTTGACCTCTAGTTATCCTAGGTACAACAGAAGTATTATACTTATTGATGGTTCTAAAGACATGTCTATATTAGAGACATGTCTATATTTCCCATTCACATGAACCCGGAATTTATTTAGCTTAATCTGGAATTGTTTCACTTGTAAGCACTTACTTTTCCTTCAGCAAGTTAAATAGAACTCATTTACAAATTAATCTCAATGGTATTATCCAGAGACAAAGACACATACCAAGACATACATATCCAGACAGACAGAACATGAGATCTAGCTTCACTTTCTAAACTTAGTCATTAATCAGATATTACAATATAAAATTCACTAGTTTATAAAGAAAAGTTGGAATAAATAAAAAATTCAAAGGCGTCTTCGTGTTTTTCCCTCCATCTCAGGAGTTAGAGCGGAGAAGGCAATGGCACCCCACTCCAGTACTCTTGCCTGGAAAATCCCATGGACAGAGGAGCCTAGTAGGCTGCAGTCCATGGGGTCGATAGGAGTCAGACACGACTGAGCGACTTCACTTTCACTTTTCACGTTCATGCACTGGAGAAGGAAATGGCAACCCACTCCAGTGTTCTTGCCTGGAGAATCACAGGGACGGGGAGCCTGGTGGGCTGCCGTCTATGGGGTCGCACAGAGTCGGGCACGACTGAAGCGACTTAGCAGCAGCAACGTTTCATTAGTTTCCCTAATGACTTAGGGTTTCATACACTTTCTGATTGAAAACTCTAGTTCTTTCTTTCATGCCTTAGTAGGTTCCTGATAACAGGTGCCAGTACTGTGCACTTTCATGTCCTGAGACAACTTGTACTTTGTAGAAGAAAAACAAAAACATTTCACTTTTGTAGGGGTGGGGTTCGGGGGCAGGGTATGTTGCCGTGGTTTTGCTTCATATGAGAAAACTACACTTTGTCATTCTTGAGTGTTTCCTAACCATCAACACGGTAAATGAGGTTGTTGTTACAAACGCTCTCCTTATGATATACAGGAATCCCTACTTGACATACAGTCCTCATTTAATTTTGGTCGACTGTGTCATTATTTTCTATCCAAAAGGAAACATAGAGAATAGACAAGAGTGTGGGAATTTCCTCTTACATACGAAAGTAGTCAGAAATCATAATTTACTTTTGTTCCTATGCTGTTGGATAATTATTTGTATTTCAAACAACATTGTAATAATCAAGTCTGTCATAAAGCTTTTTGTATTTAGAATTACTTTTCTAAGACCAGTTCCCAGGAGTATATGTTGTTGTTGTCGCTCAGTCACTGAGCTGTGTCTGACTCTTTATGACCCTATGGACTGTAGCACACCAGGCTCCTCTGTCTGTGGGATTCTCCAGGCAAGAATACTAGAGTGGATTGCCATTTCCTTGTCCAGGGGATCTTCCAGGACCAGAGATTGAACCCACATCTCCTGCATTGGCAGGCAGTTTCTTTATCACAGAGCTCTCAGAGAAGTCATATATGTGTGTGTGTGTGTGTTAAGTTCCTTCAGTCGTGTCCGACTCTTTGTGACCCTATGGCCTGTAGCCCACCAGGGTCCTCTGTCAATGGGATTCTCCAGGCAAGAATACTGGAATGGATTGCTATGCCCTCCTTCAGGTGGTGATCTTCCTGACCCAGGGATCAAACCCACATCTTTTACATCTCCCACATTGGCACAAGGGTTCTTTACCACTAGGTGCCCACAAACATGAGTGTGTGTGTGTGTGTGTGTGTGTGTGTGTGTACACATATCTTGAGAAAAGATCTACACATTTGGCTGGAATTTTCCTTCTTACTATACAACATGCTTAGGACAGTGATAATCTTCACTGTATTATGTAAAAACATTGTTTTCCACCAATTTATAAGTGAAAATTATGGGCTTAGGAATGTCTGAATGTTGAAAATGGGGAAAAAAAAAGAAAAGATCTTAATATTATGCAGCCTTGCTTTCCCATTCCATATTTTTATTCATTCTTCCAATTATCCCCATTTCCCTGGATACTTCCTTTGCTTTCTTTAAAGGAATTAATTATATAAATTCTAAAATCCTGAAATTCTAAAATGGGATTAACAGATACAAACTACTATACTCATACCCGTCAGAATGGCCATCATGAAAAAATTTACAAATAATAAATGCTGGAGAGGGTGTGGAGAAAAGGGAACCCTCTTGCACTGTTGGTGGGAATGTAAGTTCATACAGCCATTATGGAGAGTTGTATAGAGATTCCTTAAAAAACTGGGAATAAAACTACCACATGCCCCAGCAGTCCTACTACTGGGCATATGCCCTGAGAAAACTATAATTGAAAAAGACCCCAGTGTTCATTGCAGCACTATTTACAATAGCTAGGACATGAGACCAACCTAGATGTCCATCAACAGATGAATAGAAAAGGAAGTTGTGGTACATACACACAATGGAATATTACTCAGCCATAAAAAGGAGCATTTGAGTCAGTTCTAGTGAGTTAGATGAACCTAAAACCAGTTACACAGAGTGAAGTAAGTCAGAAAGAGAAAAACAAGTCTCATACATTAACATGTATATATGGAATCTAGAAAAATGGTGGACTTCCCAGGTGGCTTAGTGATAAAGAATCCACCTGCCAATACAGGAGATGTGGGTTTGATCCCTGGGTTAGGAAGATCCCTGAAGATGGAAATAACACCCCATTCCAGTCTTCTTGCCTGTGAAATTCCATGGACAGATGAACCTGGCAGGCTATAGTCCATGGAGTCACAAAAAGTCGGGCATGACTTAGCAACTAAATGACAACAGCAAGGGAAATGGTACTGATGAACCCATTTGCAGGAATAGAGACGCAGACAGAGAACAGACTTGTGGGCGCAGCAAGGGAAGGCGAGGGTGGGATGAACAGAGAGTAGCTTTGGAACATATACATTACCATATTAAAACAGATAGCTAGTGGGAAGTTACTGCATGACGCATGGAGCTCAGACCTGGTGCTCTGACAACCTAGAGGGGTGGGATAGGAGAGGGGGGTCATTGGAGGGAGGCTCAGGAGGGAGGGGACAGATGTACACTTCTGGCTGATTTGCATTCTTTTTGGCAGAAACCAATACAACATTGTAAAGCAATTATCCTCCAATGAAAAATAAATTAAAAAAAACAGGTAAACAGTGAGATTCTACTGTCTAGCATAGGGAACTGTATTCAATATCCTTTAAACCATAATGGAAGAGAAAAAAATCAAGGAACACACGGAGTTACACCATCCAGACATGTAAACTAGGCTTCCTGCTGTCACGCCCAAGCTGATAGCAGTTGTGAATACTAAAAAACTCTTCTCACACACATTCCACCCATAGAGCCCATGACAACATCTTTCTGGATTTGATTACCAATCTTCCCATGTCTCAAGGCTACACTGAGCTATCTCATTCAGAAACCAGCTCTGAAAACTGCCTATTAAATCATTCAAACATACTCCAGCTCAGTAGTTTTAACAGGCCTGAATTTACTTATGAAAAACTGTTGAAAATATATAACAATTGTTGATTCAGATTGATTTTTACATTTTCATAAATTTGAATTGCTTTCCTTGGCACACAGATGGAGACTATTTTAACTATCCTTTCAACAACAAAACATGCACCTCAAATATTCATCCTCTCTAATAGAGATGCATTTAGCATTAATCTATGTGATTTTTTGGGGGGAAAGGTCAAATCTGGATATATAGGCTCTAAAAAAAAAAGGATGTCCAACTTTGTAGCTCAATAGATGCCACCCAAAAGATCTCAGTTCCCTGGGATTTTCCAGGCAAAACACTGGATCATTTTGAACCTCTCCAATGCATGAAAGTGAAAAAAGATGTGGTCGGCTCAGTCAGATTGACTCTTAGGGATCTTGAATGGACTGCAGCCTACCAGGTCACTAGGTCCATGGGATTTTACAGCTTTTTTTAAACATCACTGAGTCTTAGGCTTCAAAAAAAAAAAAAAAAAAAAAAAGGATGTCTTTAAGTAGCTCAATAGAGGCCTGAGAAAAGATCTCAGTTCTGCTTTTTAAACATTCTGTCATTTTGAACCTGAGGAAACATAGAGAAGTGGTTAAAGATGCGGGTTCCAAAGTTCAGATTGCTGTATGGGATCTTGAATGCAAATTTCTGTCCTATTGGTCACTGACTGGGTGTTATTTTACAGCTTTTTTAGACATCACTGAGTCTTAGTTTTCTTTAAAATAAATATTATGATGGACTGCAGGTCACCAGAGTCTCCACGTCAATGGAATTTTCCAGGCAAGAGTACTGGAGTGGGGTGCCATTGCATTGTGTAAAAACATCTGATTTACAGCTCAATAAATATTAGTCATTATTTTTACCTTCTTTCCTCTGATACATTAGGAGCTCTTTTGAGGGCAAGAGTTAACTCATTTCTCTTTATACCTAGAGTGTTCAGTACAATCGATCAATAAATATTTGTAAAGTTTTGTTGTTATGGGATTCTTAGGTCTGAGAGAACCATCTGGAGCACTGCTATAAAAAATTTTGTAAATAATGTATTTCTTGTGGCACCAGATTACCAGGGTAAAGCAGGTAGTGACAAAGAGCAGAAAATTCTTTCCAATGCTAGTCACAAATCTCGAACATTTAACAGTCTCCAGAAATTTCCCAGTCTTTCTTTCAGTAAAGGTGATTTGCTCTATGCATAACTTTTTTTTTTTTTTGCCACACCACATGGCTCGTGGGATCTTAATTCCCTGACCAGGGATTGAACTCAGGCCACAGCAGTCAAAGTGCTGAGTCATAAGCACTGGACCATCAGGGAATTCCCCTCTTATAATGTTTTTTTTGTTTGTTTGTTTGTTTTTGTTTTTTAATACAAAAAGCCTTAAATCAAAAATTATTCTTTTGTGAATAATTATTTTATTTATTTATAAGTAAATGAATATAATATGTCCTGATTTTTATTTGCAATATGTACACAAAACTGAAAATCAAATCTATTGATTTTGATACATAGTTCAAAGAATTTCAGACATGTCCTAAGCATTTTTAAAAATGTATTAATGCCCTATTTTCTTCATAAAGGCTTCTCTGATGACCTGGTGGATAAAAAGTCTGTCTGCAATGTAGGTGCCACAGGAGACTCAAGTTCAATCCCTGGGTCAGGAAGATCCCTTGGAGGAGGAAATGGCAACCCACTCCAGTATTCTTGCCTGGGAAATCCCATGGACAGGGAAGCCTGGTGGGTTACATTTCATGGGGTCACAAAGAGTCAGACACGACTGAGCACATTAGCACACGTGTCTTTTTTTTCCTGGGTTCAGAAAGATGGGGATCTTTCAGCTTCACTGAGTCTTAGTTTCCTCATCTTTAAAGGAATCTTTCTAAGAATGTTAAATGAATGTAGAGATGTTAATCAGCTAAGATATTTCAAATTTGTTCTACAAATGTGGAATGATGATTCAAAACAAGGAAGGCCCAGTATAAAAGAGAAAAAGCAAGGGGATGAACAGCAATATTAATTTAGCCATTCCTTCATTCAGTAAATATTTACTGTGTTCACTATCTTTCCTTTGTTGGGAAACAGAAAACAAAGCAGAAATGGGCTGCCCTTACCGGGTTTATATCTCAGTGGAAAAGACACATTTTGTAATGAGCAAAAATTGCAATTGTGATGTTTAATAGGAAGGAGAACTACTATCAAGATGACAAAATCTAACCCAGAAGCATAGGGAATATTTCTCTGAGGAACTGATGTTTGAAGCAGAAGAATGAATCAATTAGCCACCTGCTGGTGTGTGTGTGTGTGTGTGTGTGTGTTTCCATGCAAATGCTTGTTGGCCAGTTGTAAGGGGTAGGAGAGGGTAGCGGGTAGAGAAAGATCACTCCAGGAGGATAGGCAAGAGGAACACCGTGCACAGTAAAGCTCCAAGGAGCTCACAGAGGCCAGCGTGCCTGGATCATGAAGGAGCAAAGAGAGAAAGAAGCAGCCTGTAGCTACAGAGATGAATTGGGAATTGAACCTGAGAACAATGGAAAGGCATTGCAAGTCTTTACATGGGTGTGTGACATGGCCATATGTGCATTTTTACGTTACTTTGCCTGATGTGGAGAGTGCATTTGAAGCGTTCTAGAATGGATATGGAGAAGCCAGGTAGGAAGCTCTGATAGTAACCCAGGTAAGAGAGGACAGTAGTTATTATGGTTTGACAAAATTGCGTGCGTGCCTGTGTGCTGTGTGCTTCAGTCATGTCGGACCCTCTGTCCATGAGATCCTCCAGGCAAGGATACTGGAATGGGTTGACCTTCCCTTCTCCAGGGATCCAGGCTATTATCACTGTTGAGGAGAAAATGGGTTCAAGTCTGACACAGAAAGTAGGGGAGAAGCAGGTGCCGAGGTTGACTGCCCCTTTCCCCAGGTTTCTGATATGAAGTAAATGATGGTGCTGACTCAGATATGCAACTGAAAGAGAAGCCAATCTGGCGACAGATCAGAAGTTCAGGCCTGGGGACTTCCCTGGTGGTCCAGTGGCCAAGACTCCACACTCGCAATGCAGAGGGCCCAGGTTCGAACCCTGGTCAGGGTACTAGATCCCACATGTTGCAACTAAGAGTTCACACTCCCAGCTAAAGATCCCACATGCCATAACTAAGAGCCGGCACAGTCAGATAAAAAAATAAATAATAAAAAGAAAGAAAGCAAAAACAAGTCCAATACTCAATGTGAGATGTTTTGAGCCACCCAGGTGGCAATTTTAAAGCATGATCTTTGGAATTTACTGTATTTACAGTAACAAAGATGACAGAGAGTGAGAAAAACTAGACTGTAGAATAGCAAGAGGTTCATCTTTGTCGTGTGATGAAATGGTAATAAGATAATATTGTTGGCTTGTAGTCGCTTTAGTTGTGTCTGACTCTTTGTGACCCCATGGACTGTAGCCCTCCAGGATCCTCTGTCCATGGCATTCTCCAGGCAAAAATACTGAAGTGGGTTGCCGTGCCCTCATCCAGGGGATCTTCCTGACCTAGGGATCAAATCCACATCCCTTAGCATCTCCTGAACTGACAGGCAGGTTCTTTAGCACTAGCGCCACCTGGGAAGCCCCAATATACTTGGCTTGAGGGAGGACTGTTTTTGTAATGCATAATAATCAGCAAAATAAAAGGAATAAATTTAGAAGTGATAGCAGAATATTAATTGCAGACTAAATTTCAAGTTCCTGGAAAAGAACATGCAATATAACAGTGATTAGAAGCAACACAAGAGCTACAAGATCATGGCAGGCTGTCAAGTAACAAAGACAATGCAGTCAAAAATTCCGTCGAACTACAGAATCCCTTACTGGGAAGGACTAACACAAGAGAAACCAACTAAAGATAAGAATCAGAATTCATCAGTGTCTCAAGAAAGGGTCATGCAGTAAATGACAAATTTTGCAATTTCTTTTACACTACTGTGGTTAGCAGTATGTCCTCATTTTCTAATAACGTGAGAAATCATTTAATATCATTTAAGGTATTTTAATACATAATTTAATTTTGAGCTACAAAAAATGCAACTTATAATGAGCAATATTTCTTTCAAGCATTTTCAAGTATGTGCAACAAAATAAACCCCAGGTCTCAGTTGGCCAGCTTTAGAATCCCAGATAATTGGACTTCAGACACTACTAAGGCAGAGTGTGCCCTTGAACTATAGCCCTTCTCCTGGTCCTGAGAAATGGTGATTAAAACAGGCAAGTCTCAATGAGGCAGGCTAGGACCTACGACCGGGACCATTTGTTGCAGTGCTTGCATCTGGACAAATATCCCCTCGAGTAACAAAATAAAAACAAAGTACAAGAAACTAAAAATAATCATGTGCATGTGCGGTTGAGGCAAATTATGGACAACGTGACATGAAGAGACCAAAAACCTAACTGCCACTTTTGAAGAGCGGGAGGCAAAAGCAAGGCACTGTGCAAGCCCCCTGCACACAATATCACCAAAGAAGCGGGCAAACTACCTCAGCCACCCCTCCAGGTGAGCCCTGGACCCCCCCTTGTTGTTGTTTAGTCACAACAAGTCCTTCAAGTCCTGTCTGACTCTCTGCGACCCAACAGACAATAGCCCAGCCCACCAGGCTCCTCTGTCCATGGAATTTCCCAGGCAACAAATACTGGAGTGGACTGACACTTTCTTCTCCAGATCTTCCTGACACCCCTGCTGTCACCCCATATAAGGAACCAACTTGCCCCACCTTGGGGAGCAAGCGAGCAAGCAAGGGAACCTGTTATTTGTTTTCCCTCCTCTTTGCTGCAGCATGAGCCCCAGTAATAATGCCTTGTCTAAATTTCTTGACTGGCCTCTCATCAATTTCGATTGATTAAGGAGGCCGAGAACCCTAGTCAGTAATGTAACTGATCAAGGGCAAAAACAAAATCAAGTGAGAGAAACTTGCCACAAAGGTGAAGTAAAACAGCTAGAGAGTCTGACTGCACCTGTGCCCCTAACGCACACCCTACAGTAGCCAATCTGAAATCTTCACCATTAGGATCCCTCTCAACATGATAGAAAGAACAACAAACTCAGTGTCAGAAAATCTATGTTGTTAACTCGACCCTTGCTGATATGTGGCCTTCAGTCAAGTGACTAAGCATTTCAGAGACTTGGTGTAATAAAAGACCTGCATACACTGACCTCTAAATTCTCACACAAGCGTACACATCCATGAATCTAGAAGGAAACACTGGAGTGTGAGAATTACCCTACAGCAGAAACCATTTTACAGAAATAATTTTAAGAGCATTAATATTCAGTTTTGAGTAGGATGACCTCATGTGACTGAGACACGATCTCAGATTCCCAAGATCTTAACTGCATCACTGATAACCTTCCTCAGCTTCATCCTGTCTTGGTCACATGGGGTCATCCTACTTAAAATTGCAATCTTTTCCTGACTGGCACAGTCCCCTTCCTCTGCTCTATTTTCCCCAGAGCACGCTCCACTTTTTAACATACTAAATCACTGATTTTCTATGCTTTTGTTGATCTGTCTACCCCACCACCAAATGTAAGTTTTACCTGGGCAGAGATATTGTTGTTGTTCATGGATAAATGCCAATGGACATATAATAACACATAACATAGAGAAGGTGCGCAATTAATATTGTTGACTGGATGCATGAATGAATTCCAATATAAAGTGAAGCATTTCCTAACCTGAGTTATAATCATAAAATCAGATCTAACGACTACGCGTCAGTCTATTAGCACAATGTTTTTTCCACACGGAAGCATATTTTAAGTAGATTTGTTTTTTGAAATAATACAAAACCTTTTTGAAAAGATAAGTGAGCAAACGTCAGCTTGGTGAACTGATTTGACCTTGTTCTGAGGAAAGAGTTCATTTAAGATCGGGCAAGTTCAAAGTCTATGAATCATAAAGCAATTAAAAACCAAAAGGAAGTGTTATTTTTTTTTATGAACTATGCAAGTTCAAAAACCATTTAAGGTAACATTGTTATTGTGTTAGGAATTCCTCACTCCTGATGTCTGAGGGCAAAAGGTTTGGCTATAAAGTAAAAAAATGATTAAATGGATATATACTAGGAGTGATTCAAGTAAATAAACATTGAACATTGAAGGGATTTCCCTCTAGGAATAATCTTCAGAACAAATTTGCTAAGCCCACAAGAAAATTGGGCTTGTTACGTTCTAGCCATATTTCATTTTTAGCTGAAACTTCTCTCAAGGAAGTCAGCCACTAGCCTACTACTAATAATGAAAAAACAGAAGTAAATGTTCAAAGCTTAGATATCCAGATACTAAGCTAACTGTTCTACATTCACTAATTTTAAAAATGAGACATTTCTGTTGCAGTAAGAATAAATACATTGTCTAATATCAAGTGACCTATTCCTAATACTTAAATTTATGAACATAAGGCAATACTTGCTAACACTGAGGACGTTCAAAGCATATGTCAGTAGAATCTGAGGACAAATCCCCGCCAAAGTTCTAACAACCTTATTTCTTGGCACCATTGAAATTGTTTTATAGTTTTCTTGGGTATTTACTTTGAAGAGGATAGTGATCATTTTATACGTAAAAGCTGAGTTTTGTTTTTAAAAAACACAAACAAAATATCTGTTGTGTATACTAAAGTTACACTAATAATTTTCACCCCTGGAAACACATGCACACAACTTGAGGGACTTTGTGCTCCTTCCTCTTCCCATTGCCAGCATTTAGCGGATGCCTGGCCACACAGTGCTCAATACAAATTTTAAGAAAAGAAAACTCAAGAAAGACCTTTGTTCTGGTAAAATCCATTTTTGTTTGGATATACTTTAAAATGAAAAATAGGGACTTCCCTGGCAGTTCAGTGGTTATGACTCTGCCCTTCCACTTCAGGGGACACGAGTTTAATCCCTGGTCAGGAAACTGGGATCCCACAGGCTACGCGGTACAGCCAAAAATTAAAAATGACAAAAAACAAAACCAAAAAGTCAAATAATGCTGTGAATGGGGTTTTCTCCAAGTCCATTCAACAGGCAGAAATTGAGTACCGAAGATCTTGCACTGTGCTTTGTGCTAGGCACCAACAGCATGGTGTAAAACAATATTCAATATCCTCTCATAAACCATAATGGAAAAGAATACATGAAAAGAATGTATATATGTGTATAACTGAATTACTTTGCTGTACAGTAGACAGCGGCACAACGTAGTAAATCAGCTACACTTCAGTTAAAAAAAAGACACAAGACTTCTACCATCATGGAGCTCTACTCTTCAGGGGAATGACAATGAAGTGCCTAATCGGTCTTTCCTCCTCCTTTTCACTTTCCTCAGGGGGAGGTATGGCATAGTTATTCAGGAGAAGTACTTCTAGTCTTTGATCTATTCCATGATGCTTTGGCATTGATAGGGAAGCAGCAATGAGATAAATGTAGCCATGTCACCCAGACAGTGAATTGGCAAAACTAAAAAATTGGTATTTCAGTCTACTATATATTTTCTTATCACTTAAAAGAGATATATCTCTATTTTTACCTCTGTCTTTCTCCCTTGCTCCTGTCTCTCTTCTTTGAAAAAAACATGTTAAAGGAATTTTCAGAAATACAAATTTTTGAAGAAATGTAGAATATTGTCAGTTCTCCGTGTTACCTGCTTTAGCCAGTTAATTTTGCCCATCACTAAATATAGCCATTTGTGCCTTAATAAGCAGCAAACCCCACTGAAACTGAAATGTGGATAACAGTAACTGGGATCCTGAAACTTTTTTCTTATGGCCATCTCTATGTTCTATACAAAACACCACTTTTTCTATTGTAAAAATAATACACTTTATTTTTAGCTGCGCCAAGCAGCTTATGGGATCTTGGTTCTCCTCTGGATCAGAGATTGACCAGAACCCCCATGCAGTGGAAGTACAGAATCCCAGCTATTGGACAACCTGGGAATTCTCTACACTTTTATTATAGGAAATTTGTAAAATACAGAAAACCTTAAAGAAAAAACTGACATAACTTTCGTCACTGAAAAACAAACCATTCTTCACCTTTTGATGTATTTCTTTCTAATATTATATCAATTCATTTCTTTTACCCTAGTTAAATCATGCTGTCATAATTTTCCCCTGTCCTTTTCCTTGCATATTAACGTAGGTTTTTTTCCAGTGTTATTGCAAATTCTTTGAAGGTACATTTTTCCTTTTAAAAAAAATTACTTTCATTGAAGTATAGTTGCTGTACCATATTATAGGTGTACAATATAGTGATTCACAATTTCAAAGGTTATAGTAATTATAAAATATTGGCTATATTCCATGTGTTGTTCAAATACACCCTTGTGGCTCATCCTATACCTAATAGTTTGTTCTTCTTCATCTCATATCGCTATACTCCTCCCCACATTGGTAACCACTAGTTTGTTCTCTTATTATCTGTGAGTTGGCTTCATTTTTGTTATATTCACTGGTTTGTTATATTTTTTAGATTCCACATGTGATTTTTTTAGAATTACAAGATATGTGATTCCATATATCATACAGTATTTGTCTTTCTCTGTCTGAGTGGGCATCCTTGTCTTGTTCCTGATCTTAGAGGAAATACCTTTAGCTTTTTACTGTTGAGTATGAAGTTCACAGTACATTTTATCTATTTTCTTTGAATGAATGCATCATAATTTTCTCAGCCATTTATATGTGGCTATGTATTTAGGTTACCTCTCATTTTTCACTGTTACCAAATAAGGCAGCAATGAACATCTTTGTGCCTGACATTTTTCCTGTTCTTTGGACTATATTTTTAGAACAGAATTCCTAAAATTGGATCGAGTCAAACATTTAAAGTATATATTGCCAAGCATTGTTTCCTTATTCATCTTAATAATTTTCACTTCTCACCTATTTTACTTCACTCTTGTGAACACTTGATAGTCTCATTTTTCAAAATGTCTTTGCTGTTTTAATTTGAATTTCTTTGTACTGTGAGTGTGAACATTTCACTATATCCTACTTTCTTGACCAGAGTACTATTGCTTTTTTGTGTGTGAATTATCTATTTGTGTACTTTGCCCAGTTCTATTTGGGCTTTTGAATTTTCTTCTACACTTACAAGAACCATTTAAATATTAAGAATATTAATCCATCATGATATTTACAATGAAGAACTATTTAATTAGTTGTTGCCTCTAAATCTAAATTATTCAAGATAACTTTTGCCTTCTTTTTAGCTTTATTTCAAATAATTATTTATATTTTCCATTGATTATTTACTTTCAATGACTATCACTAGTCCTTTTCAAACACTTTTATTCTTGTATTTAATTTTTATTTCTGACATTCCATTCATCATCTTTACTAGGCTATCTGGGTAACCATACTACTTACTCAACACCAAACACTTTTCAAGTCTTACCCAATCTACTTCTTACAAAAACCTTAGGTGGATTCTACTATTGTCTCAATTTTAACAATGCGAAAATCAAGGGTGGAGTAACCTGTCCAAAACGATTCAGTCAATAAATGATGCAATTAAAATTCAAACCCTTCTAAGCTTCACTTCAGGGCTTCCTTTGTGGTTCAGTGGTAAAGAATCCCCTGGCAAAGGAAATGGCAACTGACTCTAGTATTCTTGACTGGGAAATCCCATGGATGGAGGAGCCTGGTGGGCTACAGTCCATGCGGTCACAAGAGTCAGATACAACTTAGCAACTAAACCACCCACCACCAAACTTCACTTCATTCTCATCTTTCCCTTGTTCTTACTGTCTTATTCTCTCTCCTATTAATTCTGTGATTTACTTTAAAAATCTTCTTGTGCTATTATGAATAGCACAGATTTATAGATTTATAGATAGATTTATTTTCATAGAAGACAGTGATTTACTCAGAGGGAGTACTCAAGCTGCTACGAGAGGTGGATAAAGGTTATAGAACTCTCAAAGCACTGACTTGAGCAATTGGCCTACTGGTCTAATTTCTGTAAAGCTGTCTCTGAGATCAGACTCTGTACTTAACAGATTCAACAAGCTTGTGTTAAATCTTTATCTAAGGTGCTGTGTTATTAAAATATAAACAGAAATTTCTGGGACTTCCTTGGTGGTCCAGGGGAAGCCTCTGTGCTTCCACTGCAGGGGGCACTGGTTCTGTCCCTGTTTGGGGAACTAAGATCCTACATGACTTATAGTGTGGCAAAAAAAAAAAGAGAGAGAGAGAGAAAGAAATTCCTAATCATATAAAAAGTAACAATAAATACCAAAAGAGGGACACAGATAATTAGCAGTAGGATGGGGGTGGGTAAGAGTCACTTCTTGCTAGGATAGACAGAGAAGGATACCCAGAAGAGTAGAATTCAGACTTCTATTTATCATTGACTTGGATACATGGCTTGGGCTTCCCTGGTGGCTCAGCTGGTAAAGGATCCGCCTGCAATGCAGGAGACCTGTGTTCCACCTCAGGGTTGGGAAGATTCCCTGGAGAAGGGAATGGCTACCACTCCAGAATTCTGGCCTGGAGAATTCCAGGGACTGTATAGTCCATGGGGTCACAAGGAGTCAGACATGACTGAGCGACTTTCACTTTGGATACATGGCTTAATCACTTAGTTTTATAATAAGTCAATTTGTTATCTTCTGATCAGCATTTCACCCAAATCAAGGCTGTTGCATCCATTGGTTAAACAATGTCAAGAGAAATAACATCTTTGGGGAGCAATATGCTTACATGAAGAGTTTTTCTTTTTTTAAAGTGCATGTGTGCATAGAAGCAATCTGATGTAATCCAACGTGAATTCAGCCCTGTCATCAAGATAGTCATACATCTTTTGTACATAAAATTAATTACACATAAATGGGTGGAGGGTGTGTGGATCCTTGACTGTTGTTGCCACAGCTGTCATCTGTCTTGCTCTTTGGACTGAAACTTCCGGTGTGTTCTTTCTTTGGCTCAGGTCAGCAGAGTTCATCAGTGTGATTTTGCATTCCTTTTTTTAGAATATTGAATCTTCAATTCACACTCAGATTGGCTAAATAGAAGTAGGAGAAATAAGGAAAATGAATTATTCGAGAGACCAGGAAAGAAATACATAGGATTTACCACAAAAGAGTCATGGGAAGAAGAACCTCCTGAAGAATAAAAAATTCTCTTCTTAGGAGAAGAAGGAAAGTAGGTGAGAGCACAAAAAATAAATTGTAATAGTGGCTTGAAAAGGTAATGAAGGGTTGAGGGAGCTAGGATATAAATAGTCATCTAAATATACAACCAGAGAGCCTGGACATTCCTCAGAATCCATTTTTAGTCGGTGCTTGGTGGTTGATAAAAACACATATAATGGATTTTCTATTAATGGCAGAATTTAAAACTTCTGAAATTCTACATTAAAGAAATAAAAACATTTATTAATAACACATTTACAGAAATTAAAATGTAAGCAGTGGGAATTAAGGTTCATTTGTGAATAGTTTAATAGGCTGTAAGATAAAGCCAACTAAATAAAAGTAGCTAAAATGCTGGTGGTGCCACATCTAATATCTAATTTTTCAATGCACTGAGTGAAACTCACCACTTATGGGACTTATAAGGCAAATACTCTTTACATTTAAGATTGAGTCATCTGAACATATTGGTGAGGACATGGAGAAAAGGGAAGTATTGTGCACTACTTGCTGGAATGTAAATTGGTACTATCATTATGGAAAACAATATGGAGGTTTCCTCAAGAAATTAAAAACAGAAGCTCTATATGGTCCAGCAATTCCATTTCTGGGCATTCACCTGAAGAAAACAAAAACACTCACGCTAAAAGACATACGCTTGCTCATGTTCATTGAAACTTTACAAGAGCAAAGACATGGAACCAACATAAGTGTCCACTGACCATTGAATAAAGAACATGTGGCATGTACACATGAAATGAATATTGTTTAGCCATAAAAAGAATGACTCTGACTATTTCCAACAACATGGATGGATGTTACGCTAAGGGCGTTATTGAGGGTGTTATGCTAAGTGAACTGAGTCAGACAGAGAAAGACACATACAATCTGATCTCACTTATATGTGGACTCTTAAAAACAAAAGCAAAACAAGCTCATAGATCCAGAGAATAGACTGGTGGTAGCCAGAGGTGGGAAGTGGGAGTGGGACAAATGGCTGCAGAGAGTCGAAGGTACAACTTTTCAGTTATAAAATAAATGTCATGAAGATGTAATGTAGTATGAAGTTAACAATGCTGCTGCTGCTGCTAAGTCCATTCACTTGGGTCCGACTCTGTGTGACCCCATAGACGGCAGCCCACCAGGCTCCCCCATCCCTGAGATTCTCCAGGCAAGAACACTGGAGTGGGTTGCCATTTCCTTCTCCAATGCATGAAAGTGAAAGTGAAGTCGCTTAGTCGTGTCCGACTCTTCGAGACCCCATGGACTGCAGTCCACCAGGCTCCTCCATCCATGGGATTCTCCAGGCAATACTGAATAACATATTTGAAAGTTGCTTATAAAGTGTCGGCTGCGACGGTCCAAGAAGAGCTATCCTGGCCTGAGGGCAGGGGTGGCAGCCGAGAGGTACCCCGCATCAGAGGCAAGGAGCAGCAGCTGTGCTTTGCTGGAGCAGCCATGAAGAGAAACCCCACATCCAAGGTAAGAGAAACCCAAGTAAGATGGTAGGCATGAGAGAGGGGATCAGAGGGCAGACAGACTGAAACCACAGTCACAGACAACTAGCCAATCTGATCACATGGACCACAGCCTTGTCTAACTCAGTGAAACTAAGCCATGCCGTATGGGGCCACCCAAGATGGATGGGTCATGGTGGAGAGGTCTGACAGAATGTGGTCGACTGGAGAAGGGAATGGCAAACCACTTCAGTATTCTTGCCTTGAGAACCCTGTGAACAGTATGAAAAGGCAAAAAGATAGGATGCCGAAAGGTGAACTCCCCAGGTCAGTAGGTGCCCAATATGCTACTGGAGATCAGTGGAGAAAGAACTCCAGAAAGAATGAAGGGATGGGGCCAAAGCAAAAACAACACCCAGTTGTGAATGGGACTGGTGATGGAAGCAGGGTTCAGTGCTGTAAAGAGCAATATTGCATAGGAACCTGGAATGTCAGGTCCATGAATCAAGGCAAATTGGAAGTGGTCAAACAGGAGATGACAAGAGTGAACATTGACATTCTAGGAATCAGTGAACTAAGATGGACTGGAATGGTGAATTTAACTCAGATGACCATTATATCTACTACTGTGGGCAAGAATCCCTTAGGAGAAATGGAGTAGCCATCACAGTCAACAAAAGAGTCCGAAATACAGTACTTGGATGCAATCTCAGAAACGACAGAATGACCTCTGTTAATTTCAAGGCAAACCATTCAATATCACAGTAATCCAACCCAGGGATCGAACCCAGGTCTACCACATTGCCGGCAGATTCTTTATCATTTGAGTCACCAGGGAAGCCCCAAACTACTACAATAATGTGTATGAATTATAAATCAATAGTTTTTTGGCAGAGCTTTGCATACTAGTTTTGCTTGACATTGGGTGGAAAGGTGTGTTTCAGGAGAGGTTAATGTTATTTTGAATGGCAAACAGTTTCAAAGAAAATAGGGAAACTGAAAGCATCATTATGAACAAAGCTAGTGGAGGTGATGGAATTCCAGTTGAGCTATTTCAAATCCTGAAAGATGATGCTGTGAAAGTGCTGCACTCAATATGCCAGCAAATTTGGAAAACTCAGCGGTGGCCACAGGACTGGAAAACGTCAGTTTTCATTCCAATCCCAAAGAAAGGCAATGCCAAAGAATGCTCAAACCACCGCACAATTGCACTCATCTCACACACTAGTAAAGTAATGCTCAAAATTCTCCAAGCCAGGCTTCAGCAATACGTGAACCATGAATTTCCAGATGTTCAAGCTGGTTTTAGAAAAGGCAGAAGAACCAGAGATCAAATTGCCGACATCCATTGGATCATGGAAAAAGCAAGAGAGTTCCAGAAAAACATCTCTTTCTGCTTTATTGACTATGCCAAAGCCTTTGACTGTGTGGATCACAATAGACTGTGGAAAATTCTGAAAGAGAGGGGAATAACAGACCACCTTACCTGCCTCTTGAGAAACATATATGCAGGTCAGGAAGCAACAGTTAGAACTGGACATGGCACAACAGACTGGTTCCAAATAGGAAAAGGAGTACGTCAAGGCTGTATATTGTCACCCTGCTTATTTAACTTATATGCAGAGTACATCATGAGAAACGCTGGGCTGGAAGAAGTACAAGCTGGAATCAAGATTGCTGGGAGAAATATCAATAACCTCAGATATGCAGATGACACCACCCTTATGGCAGAAAGTGAAGAGGAACTAAATAGCCTCTTGATGAAAGTGAAAGAGGAGAGTAAAAAGTTGGCTTGAAGCTCAACATCCAGAAAATTAAGATCATGGCATCCGGTCCCATCACTTCATGGGAAATAGATGGGGAAACAGTGGAAACAGTGTCAGACTTTATTGTTTTGGGCTCCAAAATCACTGCAGATGGTGACTTCAGCCATGAAATTAAAAGACGCTTACTCCTTGGAAGGAAAGTTATGACCAATCTAGATAGCATATTCAAAAGCAGAGACAGTACTTTGTCCACAAATGTCCATGTAGTCAAGGCTATGGTTTTTCCAGTGGTCATGTATGGATGTGAAAGTTGGACTGTGAAGAAAGCTGAGAGCTAAAGAATTGATGCTTTTGAACTGTGGTGTTGGAGAAGACTCTTGAGAGTCCCTTGGACTGTAAGGAGGTCCAACCAGTCCATTCTAAAGGAGATCAGTCCTGGGTGTTCTTTGGAAGGACTGATGCTGAAGCTGAAACTCCAATACTTTGGCCACCTCATGCAAAGAGTTTACTCATTGGAAAAGACTCTGATGCTGGGAGGGATTGAGGGCAGGAGGAGAAGGGGATGACAGAGGATGAGATGGCTGGATGGCATCACTGACTCGATGGACATGAGTCTGGGTGAACTCCGGGAGTTGGTGATGGACAGGGATGCCTGGCGTGCTGCGATTCATGGGGTCGCAAAGAGTCAGACATGACTGAGCGACTGAACTGAACTGATGCTGACTGGCATTTATGATATCTCTACCACAGACAGTACAGTACTATATGAAGTGTACTTTTCAGCACTATATGAACTGCAACACAACCAAATAATAAAACACACAATCCCAGTCTATTTGGGCCAGAAGAACTTCTATGAATAAAACAGTCTGCAATCTCCCTGAAGGCAGAATTTAATGTTTATACCGTCTGTCACTATCATTTAGCGCCTCTATGACTGTTGAAAGTCTTGTTACTGTTTAGTGGCTTGGTCGTGTCCTACTCTTTTGTGACCCCGGGGAATGTAGCCCACTGGGCTCTTCTGTCCATGGAATTTCCCAGGCAACAATACTGAAGTGGGTTACCATTTCCTTGTCCAGGGGATCTTCCTAACCCAGGGATCAAACCCGTGTCTCCTGCATTGACAGGCAGGTTTTTAACACTGAGTCACCTGGAAAGCTTGTTGAAAGTAACAGAGAATACATACATGTAGCTACATACACGAATGGTGAAGAATAGCAAGAAAGGGCAAAAATAGACTGAGAACGGGTTTTATTACTAATATATAACAATTATTGAGTGCTATGGAGAAGGCAATGGCACCCCACTCCAGTACTCTTGCCTGGAAAATCCCATGGATGGAGGAGCCTAGTAGGCTGCAGTCCATGGGGTTGCTAAGAGTTGGACACGACTGAGCGACTTCACTTTCACTTTCATGCATTGGAGAAGGAAATGGCAACCCACTCCAGTGTTCTTGCCTGGAGAATCCCAGGGATGGGGGAGCCTGGTGGGCTGCGGTCTATGGGGTCACACAGAGTGGGACACGACTGAAGTGACTTAGCAGCAGCATTGAGTGCTTAATGTGTTTCAGGCACTGTACAAGCCCTTTCAATACACAAATCACTTAATCTTGCAATAACTCTATAAGGTACCATTATTATCTCCTTTTACCAAAGGGACAACTCAAGGACTGGAAAGTTAAGTAAATTATGAATTGTTCCAACTTAGACAGCGAAAGGGCTTCCCAGGTAGTGCTAGTGGTAAAGAACCCACCTGCCAATGCAGGAGACTCAAGATGTAGGTTCCATTGGGTTGTGAAGATCCCCTGGAGGAGGCATGGCAACCCACTCCAGTATTCTTGCCTGAGAAATCCCATGGACTGAGGAGTCTGGCAGGCAACAGTCCATACAGTCGCTTAAGAGTAACGCGAGACCAAAGCGACTTAGCATGCATGCAGTAGTTGAATCTAAGTTGAAATTGTTTGTGGAGTTTGGTACCATAAAAGAAAATTGCTGTAAATTAAAGATTTACATGTGGAAAGGCACAGAGGGGAAAAAAAGCAAATCATCTGAGAGGTGAGTTGGGCCAAAATGGAGTGAACATTCATATATGTGTTGGGGTTGAGAGAGAGAGTGTAAGGAAGTGAGGTGGATGAAGACGGTCAGAGAGATATTATGTGTTAGAGCCCTTAAAAGTCAAATGGGAACTCTCAGATACGATAGATACGGTTGGTGGTAAGGAGCCATTGCATGATTTCTAAGATAGAGTCATAAGCTGAAAATGTTTCATGGGGCTTGAAAAGGCAGTGTAGGAGAGTGTACTATAATAGCATTGTAGGCAAGTGGTTAAGAGTGTAGTTATGAGGGCTGGGAGCTGGATTGCTTTCAAGTCCTGGGTCGGCTGCGTACCAGTTGTGTGACTTTGGGCACGTGATGTCAAACCTCAGTTTCTGTGACTGTAAAATGGGAGTAACAATAAAATTACACATGTCGGAGGATAATTGTGAGGATTAAATGATTTAATCTCTTTCAAATACTTGGGATAATTCCTGGCACACAGCCAGTGCTTAGTCAATGCTAGTTATTATTACTCCCGTAGGTATGTATTATTATTCCCGCAGGTATGTAATAAACTGTGGCAGGGATGCTAATCTTGAATGTTGGGAGAGTGCATTAAAGCCTGTGAAAGGACTACGTGCCAGTGGAAGACAGGAAGGTACGGATTATGGGGAAGCACACTTCAAAAGGAAAAATGGCTGCTTGAATGAAGGGGTATGAGTCAAGACTTGCAAAGGGGTTCCTTTCCAAAGAGTTTCACCGGAAGTTAATGAGGTTCATAGTGGAAGTGGTTAGTCCAGCTGTTCAGTATTACCAGGAGTGGCTGGCAGTAATGTGAGACAGGAGTCAGAATCTTTAAAATCAACGGTCATGGCTTGGAAGTAGCTGGAACCATCCATTGTTTTAGATCCATTGTATTTTATAACCATATCTTCATGCCAGTGGAGCAAAACAACTTAGATATATACATGTGTGTGTGTGTGTTATTGAAAATACTGTGGGCTATTCTGATCCTTAAACCACATACTCCTTGATGGAGATTATCACTTGAAGCTCAAGCTGGTAGAAATAGTGGAAACAACAAAATATATGTTCTAAAATCCTGTTACTCAGCCATAAAAAGAATGAAATAATGCCATTTGCAGCAATATGGATGGACCTAGAGATGATCATACTAAGTCAGAGGGAGAAAGACAAATATATGACATCAATTTTAAGTGGAATCTAAAAAACTGATAAAAGTGAACTTATTTACAAAACAGAAATAGAGTTGCAGACATAGAAAACAAACTTTTAGTTAACAAAGGGGAAAGGGAGCAGGAGATAATTAGGAGTTTGGGAATCGCATATACACAGTACTATATATAAAATAAATAACGAGGAATTACTGTGTAGCACAGGGAACTATATTCTATATCTTGTAATAATCCATAATGAAAAAAATCTAAAAAAGAAAAAAAAAATATATAAAACTGAATCACTTTGCTGCACACCTGAAACCAACACAACATTGACAATCAACTATACTTGAATTAAAAAAAATCCTGCATTGTTTTAGGGAGGATATAGGGCATTTTTCAAGGATACATAAAATACTGAATATATGACAAGATCACATAACTAAATGAGGGACAAGGTAAAACAAAAGTGGAAAAAAAGAGCAGAAGCATGAATCAGATTAAAAACACATGGGAGAAAGGGGAACGCCTTATACATTTGCCCCAGGTGGAACAAAGGGTTGGTGTTAAGCCTTTAAACAGTTGGGCTGATGCTGTACACACACATTTCCAACTAGAACACAGAGACTGTGAGTGGTCTGTTAGAAAGACTAATTAACAGTTTGTAAAGAAAGAAACCTAATTGTATAGCTAAGTAAAAAAAAAAAATCAAGGCAAAGAAAATCTGGAATAAAAGATGGAAAGAAAATTATGGCTTTGAAATATGAGTTACTTAAAGTACAGAAAATACACTATGCAGTAAAAACTAAAAAGATTTTCTTCTTTTAAACTTTTGCAGTGAGCTGAGAGGTAACTCCTCTAAGTCAGAGAACGCAGACAAAAGGTTATAAAAACATCCATTTCCCCTGGGTTGACAACTATGAAAAGCTCTGATGTGGTAATGCTGCTTTATGAATTTGA
>NW_027220035.1:0-51463 GCF_027580195.1 Bos mutus
TCAGTGCATGATTGCCATGTGATCAGTGCATGATCAGCCACGTGCAATCAGTGTATGATCAGCCGTGATCAGTGCATGCACGGTCACATGATCAGTGTATTATCAGCCAAATGATCAGTGCATGATCAGCCGCGTGATCAGTGCGCGATCTCCCATTGATAGGCATGAAAGCCCACGTTATCAGTGCAGATGAAGTCTCACGTGATCAGCGCAAGATCAGTCACGTGATCAGTGCGCGCTCAGCCCCGGGATCAGTGCATGATCAGTCGGCCGTCATCACCGTGATCAGGCACGTGATCAGTGCATGATCAGTCATGATCAGTGTATGATCAGCCACGTGATCAGTGTATAATGATCCACGTGGTAAGCGCATAGTCAGCCCGCGTGATCAGAGCAATGATCAGTGCATGATCAGGTACGTGATCAGTGCATGACCAGTCACGTGATCAGTGCATGATCAGACACATGATCAGTGCATGATCAGGCTCGTGATCAGTGCATGATCAGTCACGTGATCAGTGCATTATCAGTCACGTGATCAGTGAATGATTGCCACGTGAAAGTGCATGATCAGCCACGTGATCAGTGCATGATCAGCCATGTGATCAGTGCATGATCAGCAACGTGATCAGTGCATGATCAGCCACGTGATCAGTGCATGATCAATCACGTGATCAGTGCATGATCAGTTGCGTGATCAGTGCATGATCACCACGTGATCAGTGCATGATCAGCCACGTGATCAGTGCATGATCAGCCACACGTGATCAGTGCATGATCAGCCACGTGATCAGTGCATGATCAGCCACGTGATCAGTGCATGATCAATCACGTGATCAGTGCATGATCAGTCACGTGATCAGTGCATGATCAGCCACGTGATCAGTGCATGATCAGCCACGTGATCGCATGATCAGCCCGTGATCAGTGCATGATCAGCCACGTGATCAGTGCATGATCAGCCACGTGATCAGTGCATGATCAGCTCCACGTGATCAGTGCATGATCAGCCACGTGATCAGTGCATGATCAGCCACGTGATCAGTGCATGATCAGCCACGTGATCAGTGCATGATCAGTCACGCGTGATCAGTGCATGATCAGCCACGTGATCAGTGCATGATCAGCCGCGTGATCAGTGCATGATCAGCCACGTGATCAGTGCATGATCAGCCACGTGATCAGTGCATGATCAGCCACGTGATCAGTGCATGATCAGCCACGTGATCAGTGCATGATCAGCCACGTGATCAGTGCATGATCAGCCACGTGATCAGTGCATGATCAGTCACGTGATCAGTGCATGATCAGCCACGTGATCAGTGCATGATCAGCCACGTGATCAGTGCATGATCAGCCGCGTGATCAGTGCATGATCAGCCACGTGATCAGTGCATGATCAGCCACGTGATCAGTGCATGATCAGCCACGTGATCAGTGCATGATCACGTGATCAGTGTGATCAGTGCATGATCAGTGTGCATGATCAGCCACGTGATCAGTGCATGATCAGCCACGTGATCAGTGCATGATCAGCCACGTGATCAGTGCATGATCAGCCACGTGATCAGTGCATGATCAGCCACGTGATCAGTGCATGATCAGTCACGTGATCAGTGCATGATCAGTCACATGATCAGTCACGTGTGATCAGTGCATGATCAGCCACGTGATCAGTGCATGATCAGCCACGTGATCAGTGCATGATCAGCCACGTGATCAGTGCATGATCAGTCAGCCACGTGATCAGTGCAGTGATCAGCCACGTGATCAGTGCATGATCAGGCACGTGATCAGTGCATGATCAGCCACGTGATCAGTGCATGATCAGCCACGTGATCAGTGCATGATCAGCCACGTGATCAGTGCATGATCAGCCACGTGATCAGTGCATGATCAGCCACGTGATCATGTGCATGATCAGCCAGCGATCAGTGCATGATCAGCCACGTGATCAGTGCATGATCAGCCACGTGATCAGTGCATGATCAGTCACGTGATCAGTGTATGATCAGCACGTGATCAGTGCATGATCAGCCACGTGATCAGTGCATGATCAGTCACGTGATCAGTGTGATGATCAGTCACGTGATCAGTGAATGATCAGCCACGTGATCAGTGCATGATCAGCCACGTGATCAGTGCATGATCAGCCACGTGATCAGTGCATGATCAGTCACGTGATCAGTGCATGATCAGCCACGTGATCAGTGCATGATCAGCCACGTGATCAGTGCATGATCAGTCACGTGGTCAGTGCATGATCTTCCATGTGATCAGTGCATGCACAGTCACGTGAGCAGTGTATGATCAGCCATGTGATCAGTGTATGATGATCAGCCATGTGACAGTGCATGATCTGCGTGATCAGTGATTGTGTGCATGATCATGATCAGCCACGTGATCAGTGTATGATCAGCCACGTGATCAGTGCATCGAGTCACGTGATCAGTGTATGGTCAGCATTATGATCAATGCATGATCAGCGGCGTGATCAGTGCATGATCAGGCCGCGTGATCAGTGCATGATCAGCCAAGTGATCAGTGTATGCACAGTCCCGTTGTCAGGGTAATCAGCTTCGTGATCAGTGCATATTCACCCACGTGATCAGTGCATGATCAGTCACGTGATCAGTGAATGATCAGCCACGTGATCAGTGCATGCACACACAAGTGATAAGTGCCTTCAGCGCGTGATCACTATAAGATCAGCCGTGTCAGAGTATGATCAGCCATGTGGTCAGTGCATGCATGATCAGCCACGTGATCAGTATGATCAGCCGCGTGATCAGTGTATGATCATCCATGTGATCATCCATGATCGCCATGATTGTGCATGATCAGCCACGTGATCAGTGCATGATCAGGCACGTGATCAGTGCATGATCATCACGTGATCAGTGTATGATCAGCCACGTGATCAGTGCATCAGCCACGTGATCAGTGCATGATCAGCCACGTGATCAGTGCATGATCAGCCACGTGATCAGTGCATGATGATCACGTGATCAGTGCATGATCAGTCGTGATCAGTGCATGATCAGCCACGTGATCAGTGCATGATCAGGCACGTGATCAGTGCATGATCAGTCACGTGATCAGTGCATGATCAGCCACGTGATCAGTGCATGATCAGCGCGTGATCAGTGCATGATCAGCCGCGTGATCAGTGCATGATCAGTCACGTGATCAGTGCATGATCAGCCACGTGATCAGTGCATGATCAGCCACGTGATCAGTGCATGATCAGCCACGTGATCAGTGCATGATCAGTCAGTGTGATCAGTGTATGATCAGATTGCGTGATCAGTGCATGATTGCCACGTGATCAGTGCATGATCAGCCACGTGATCAGTGCATGATCAGCCACGTGATCAGTGCATGCATCAGTCACATGATCAGTGTATTATCAGCCGTGATCAGTGCATGATCAGGTGCGTGATCAGTGCATGATCAGCCACGTGATCAGTGCATGATCAGCCACGTGATCAGTGCATGATCCGCAGCGTGATCAGTGCATGATCAGCCACGTGTTCAGTGCATACACAGTCACGGGATCAGTGCATGATCAGTCACGTGATCAGTGCATGATCAGCCACGTGATCAGTGCATGATCAGGCACGTGAAGAGTGCATGATCAGTCACGTGATCAGTGTATGATAGCCACGGTATCAGGGCATGATCAGCCATGTTATCAGCGCAAGAACCCCCACGTGATCAGTGCATGCACAGTCACGTGATCAGTATAAGCTCAGCTTTGTGATCAGTGCATGTTCAGTCACGTGATCAGTGCAAGATCAGGCACGAGATCAGTGCATGCACAGTTACGTGATCAGTGTATGATCAGCTTCGTGATCAGTGCATAATCAGCCACGTGGTAAGTTCATGATCAGGCACTTGATCAGAGCATGATCAGTCATGTGATCAGTGTATGGTCAGCCGTGAGATCAGTGCATGATGGCTCGTGATCAGTGCATGATCAGGCACGTGAAGAGTCCATGATCAGTCACGTGACCAGTGTATGATAGCCAGTTACCAATGCATGATCAGCCACGTGATCAGTGCATGATCAGACAGGTGATCAGTGCATGGCCAGTCACGTGATCAGTGCATGATCAGCCACGTGATCAGTGCATGATCAGCCACGTGATCAGTGCATGATCAGCCACGTGATCAGTGCGTGATCAGCCACGTGATCAGTGCATGATCAGCCACGTGATCAGTGCATGATCAGCCACGTGATCAGTCAGTGCAGTCATGTGATCAGTGTGCGGTCAGCCGTGATCAATGCATGATCAGCCACACGTGATCAGTGCATGATCAGGCACATGATCAGTGCATGATCAGTCACGTGATCAGTATATGATCAGCCACGTGATCAGGGCATGAAAGCCACGTGATCTGTTCATGATCAGCCACGAGATCAGTGCATGATCAGCCACGTGATCAGTGCATGATCAGCCATTTGATCAGTGCATGCACAGTCCGTGGTCAGTGCATGATCAGACACGTGATCAGTGCATTATCAGCCACGTGATCAGTGCATGATCAGGCATATTATCAGTGCATGATCAGTCGCGTGATCAGTGTATGATCAGTGCACGTGATCAGTGCATGATCAGTGCATGATCAGCCGCGTGATCAGTGCATGATGATCACAGGTGATCAGTGCATGATCAGTCGCGTGATCAGTGAATGTCAGCCGCGTGATCAGTGCATGATCAGCCGCGTGATCAGTGCATGATCAGCCACGTGATCAGTGCATGATCAGCCACGTGATCAGTGCATGATCAGTCACGTGATCAGTGTGCATGGTCGTGATCAGTGTGCATCATCAGCCACTGATCAGTGCATGATCAGCCACGTGATCAGTGCATGATCACGTGATCAGTGCATGATCAGGCACGTGATCAGTGCATGATCAGCCACGTGATCAGTGCATGATCAGCCACGTGATCAGTGCATGATCAGCCACGTGATCAGTGCATGATCATCCACGTGATCAGTGCATGATCAGTGATCGTGATCAGTGCATGATCAGCAACGTGATCAGTGCATGATCAGTCCGTGATCAGTGCATGATCAGCCACGTGATCAGTGCATGATCAGCCACGTGATCAGTGCATGATGATCAGGCACGTGAGTCAGTGATCATGATCAGCCACGTGATCAGTGCATGATCAGCCGCGTGATCAGTGCATGATCAGCCACGTGACCGTGATCAGTGCATGATCAGTCACGTGATCAGTGCATGATCATCGTGCCACGTGATCAGTGCATGATCAGCGTGCGTGATCAGTGCATGATCATCACGTGATGTGTGCATGATCAGCCACGTGATCAGTGCATGATCAGCCACGTGATCAGTGCATGATCAGCCACGTGATCAGTGTGATGCATGATCAGCCACGTGATCAGTGCATGATGATCAGCCACGTGATCAGTGCATGATCATCACGCCACGTGATCAGTGCATGATCAGCCACGTGATCAGCATGATCAGCCACGTGATCAGTGCATGATCAGCCACGTGATCAGTGCATGATCAGATGCGTGATCAGTGCATGATCAGTCGTGATCAGTGCATGATCAGCCCGCGTGATCAGTGCATGATCAGCCACGTGATCAGTGCATGATCAGTCACGTGATCAGTGCATGATCAGTCACGTGATCAGTGCATGATCAGCCACGTGATCAGTGCATGATCAGCCACGTGATCAGTGCATGATCAGTCACGTGATCAGTGCATGATCAGTCCGCGTGATCAGTGCATGATCAGTCGCGTGATCAGTGCATGATCAGCCACGTGATCAGTGCATGATCAGCCACGTGATCAGTGCATGATCAGCCACGTGATCAGTGCATGATCAGCCACGTGATCAGTGCATGATCAGCCACGTGATCAGTGCATGATCAGCCACGTGATCAGTGCATGATCAGCCACGTGATCAGTGCATGATCAGCCCGTGATCAGTGCGTGATCAGTGCATCAGAGTCGTGATCAGTGCATGATCAGCCGCGTGATCAGTGCATGATCAGCCACGTGATCAGTGCATGATCAGCCACGTGATCAGTGCATGATCAGCCACGTGATCAGTGCATGATCAGCCACGTGATCAGTGCATGATCAGTCACGTGATCAGTGCATGATCAGCCACGTGATCAGTGCATGATCAGCCCGCGTGATCAGTGCATGATCAGCCACGTGATCAGTGCATGATCAGTCACGTGATCAGTGCATGATCAGCCACGTGATCAGTGCATGATCAGCCACGTGATCAGTGCATGATGATCAGCCACGTGATCAGTGTGCATGATCAGCACGTGATCAGTGCATGATCAGCCGTGATCAGTGCATGATCAGCCACGTGATCAGTGCATGATCAGCCGCGTGATCAGTGCATGATCAGCCACGTGATCAGTGCATGATCAGCCACGTGATCAGTGCATGATCAGCCGTGATCAGTGCATGATCAGCCACGTGATCAGTGCATGATCAGCCACGTGATCAGTGTGATCATCAGTCAGCGTGATCAGTGTGATCGCGTGATCGTGCATGATCAGTCACGTGATCAGTGCATGATCAGATCGTGCGTGATCAGTGCATGATCAGTCACGTGATCAGTGCATGATCAGCCACGTGATCAGTGCATGATCAGATCACGTGATCAGTGCATGATCAGCCACGTGATCAGTGCATGATCAGCCACGTGATCAGTGCATGATCAGTCCATGATCAGCATGCGTGATCGTGTGATCAGTGTGATCAGCCACGTGATCAGTGCATGATCAGCCACGTGATCAGTGTGTGCATGATCAGCCACGTGATCAGTGCATGATCAGCCACGTGATCAGTGCATGATCAGAGTCACGTGATCAGTGCATGATCATGTGTGATGATGCATGATCATCAGTGCGTGATCAGTGCATGATCAGTCACGTGATCAGTGCATGATCAGCCACGTGATCAGTGCATGATCAGCCACGTGATCAGTGCATGATCAGCCACGTGATCAGTGCATGATCAGCCGCGTGATCAGTCAGTGCATGATCAGTCACGTGATCAGTGCATGATCAGTGATCGTGATCAGTGCGTGATCAGTGTGATCAGTCGATCAGCGTGATCAGTGCATGATCAGTGCATGTGATCAGTGTGATCAGTGCATGATCAGCCACGTGATCAGTGATGATCAGTGCGTGATCAGCCCCGTGATCAGTGCATGATCAGCCACGTGATCAGTGCATGATCAGCCACGTGATCAGTGCATGATCAGCCACGTGATCAGTGATCAGCCACGTGATCAGTGCATGATCAGCCACGTGATCAGTGCATGATGATCACGTGATCAGTGCATGATGAGCCGTGTGATCAGTGCATGATCAGCCACGTGATCAGTGCATGATCAGCCACGTGATCAGTGCATGATCAGCCACGTGATCAGTGCATGATCAGCCACGTGATCAGTGCATGATCAGCCGCGTGATCAGTGCATGATCAGTCACGTGATCAGTGTGCATGATCAGTCGTGATCAGTGCATGATCAGCCGCGTGATCAGTGCATGATCAGCCACGTGATCAGTGCATGATCAGCCACGTGGATCAGTGCATGATCAGTCACGTGATCAGTGCATGATCAGTGCACGTGATCAGTGCATGATCAGCCACGTGATCAGTGCATGATCAGCCACGTGATCAGTGCATGATCATCACGTGATCAGTGCATGATCAGCATCGTGATCAGTGCATGATCGCCACGTGATCAGTGTGCATGATCAGCCACGTGATCAGTGCATGATCAGCCACGTGATCAGTGCATGATCAGCCACGTGATCAGTGCATGATCAGCCACGTGATCAGTGCATGATCAGCCGCGTGATCAGTGCATGATCAGTCACGTGATCAGTGCATGATCAGCCACGTGATCAGTGCATGATCCACGTGATCAGTGCATGATGCGCGTGATCAGTGCGTGATCAGTGCATGATCAGCCATGTGATCGTGTGCATGCATCATCAGCGTGATCAGTGCATGATCAGCCACGTGATCAGTGCATGATCAGCCACGTGATCAGTGCATGATCAGCCACGTGATCAGTGCATGATCAGTCACGTGATCAGTGCATGATCAGCGCGTGATCAGTGCATGATCAGCCACGTGATCAGTGCATGATCAGCCACGTGATCAGTGCATGATCAGCCGCGTGATCAGTGCATGATCAGTGCGTGATCAGTGCATGATCAGCCACGTGATCAGTGCATGATCAGTGATCGTGATCAGTGTGCATGATCAGTCACGTGATCAGTGCATGATCAGCCGCGTGATCAGTGCATGATCAGCACGTGATCAGTGCATGATCAGTCACGTGATCAGTGCATGATCAGCCACGTGATCAGTGCATGATCAGCCACGTGATCAGTGCATGATCAGCCACGTGATCAGTGCATGATCAGCCACGTGATCAGTGCATGATCAGCCACGTGATCAGTGCATGAGTGTGATCATCAGTGCATGTGATCAGTGCATGATCAGTGCGTGATCAGTGCATGATCAGCCGTGCGTGATCAGTGCATGATCAGCATCACGTGATCATGCATGATCAGTCACGTGATCAGTGCATGATCAGCCACGTGATCAGTGCATGATCAGTCACGTGATCAGTGCATGATCAGGCGCGTGATCAGTGCATGATCAGCCGCGTGATCAGTGCATGATCATCAGCCACGTGATCAGTGCATGATCAGTCACGTGATCAGTGCATGATCAGCCACGTGATCAGTGCATGATCAGCGTGATCAGTCAGTGTGATCACGTGATCAGTGCATGATCAGCCGCGTGATCAGTGCATGATCAGCGCGTGATCAGTGCATGATCAGCCACGTGATCAGTGCATGATCAGCCACGTGATCAGTGCATGATCAGCCACGTGATCAGTGCATGATCAGCCACGTGATCAGTGCATGATCAGTCCGTGATCAGTCATGTGATCAGCCACGTGATCAGTGCATGATCAGCCACGTGATCAGTGCATGATCAGCCACGTGATCAGTGCATGATCAGCCACGTGATCAGTGCATGATCAGCCACGTGATCAGTGCATGATCAGTCACGTGATCGTGATCAGTGCATGATCAGTGCGTGTGTGATCAGTGATCAGTGATCAGTCGTGATCAGTGCATGATCAGCCACGTGATCAGTGCATGATCAGTCGCGTGATCAGTGTGTGCATGATCAGCCACGTGATCAGTGCATGATCAGCCACGTGATCAGTGTGCATGATCAGCCGCGTGATCAGTGCATGATCAGCCACGTGATCAGTGCATGATCAGCCGTGATCAGTGCATGATCAGCCACGTGATCAGTGCATGATGATCAGCGTGTGATCAGTGCATGATCAGCCGTGATCAGTGCATGATCAGTCACGTGATCAGTGCATGATCAGTCACGTGATCAGTGCATGATCAGTCACGTGATCGTGTGCATGATCACGTGATCAGTGCATGATCAGTGCATGTGATGTGTGCGTGATCAGTGATCAGTGCATGATCAGTGCATGATCAGTGCATGATCAGCCACGTGATCAGTGCATGATCAGCCACGTGATCAGTGCATGATCAGCCACGTGATCAGTGCATGATCATCAGCCGTGTGATCAGTGCATGATGTCACGTGATCAGTGCATGATCAGCCACGTGATCAGTGCATGATCAGCCACGCGTGTGCATGATCAGCCGTGATCAGTGATCATGTGTGATCAGTCAGTGATCAGTGATCAGTCACGTGATCAGTGCATGAGCCACGTGATCAGTGCATGATCAGCCACGCGTGATCATGTGCATGATCAGCCACGTGATCAGTCATGTGCATGATCAGTGCGTGATCAGTGCATGATCAGCCATCGTGATCAGTGCATGATCAGTCGCGTGATCAGTGCATGATCAGCACGTCAGTGCATGATCAGCCGCGTGATCAGTGCATGATCAGCCACGTGATCAGTGCATGATCAGCCACGTGATCAGTGCATGATCAGCCACGTGATCAGTGCATGATCAGTCACGTGATCAGTGCATGATCAGCCGCGTGATCAGTGCATGATCAGATCAGCGCGTGATCAGTGCATGATCAGTCACGTGATCAGTGCATGATCAGCCACGTGATCGTGATGTGCATGATCAGCCACGTGATCAGTGCATGATCAGCCACGTGATCAGTGCATGATCAGTGCGTGATCAGTGCATGATCAGCCACGTGATCAGTGCATGATCAGCCACGTGATCAGTGCATGATCAGCCACGTGATCAGTGCATGATCAGCCACGTGATCAGTGCATGATCATCACGTGATCAGTGCATGATCAGCCACGTGATCAGTGCATGATCAGTCACGTGATCAGTGCATGATCAGCCACGTGATCAGTGCATGATCAGCCACGTGATCAGTGCGTGATCAGTCACGTGATCGATCATGTGCATGCGTGAGTCGTGCATGATCATGATCAGCGTGATCAGTGCATGATCAGCCACGTGATCAGTGCATGATCAGTCGCGTGATCAGTGTGCATGATCAGCCACGTGATCAGTGCATGATCAGTCACGTGATCAGTGCATGATCAGCCACGTGATCAGTGCATGATCAGCCACGTGATCAGTGCATGATCAGCCACGTGATCAGTGCATGATCAGCCACGTGATCAGTGCATGATCAGCCGCGTGATCAGTGCATGATCAGCCACGTGATCAGTGCATGATCAGCCACGTGATCAGTGCATGATCAGTCACGTGATCAGTGTGCATGATCAGCCACGTGATCAGTGCATGATCAGCCACGTGATCAGTGCATGATCAGCCACGTGATCAGTGCATGATCAGCCACGTGATCAGTGCATGATCAGCCACGTGATCAGTGCATGATCATCCGTGCGTGATCAGTCAGCCACGGATGTCAGTGCATGATGCGTGATCAGTGCATGATCAGCCACGTGATCAGTGTGCATCATCATGCCACGTGATCAGTGCATGATCAGATCACGTGATCAGTGCATGATCAGCCGCGTGATCAGTGCATGATCAGCCACGTGATCAGTGCATGATCAGCCGCGTGATCAGTGCATGATCAGTGCGTGATCAGTGCATGATCAGTCGCGTGATCAGTGCATGATCAGCCACGTGATCAGTGCATGATCAGTCACGTGATCAGTGCATGATCAGCGTGATCAGTGTGATGATCAGTGATCAGTGCGTGATCAGTGCATGATCAGCCGCGTGATCAGTGCATGATCAGTCACGTGATCAGTGCATGATCAGCCACGTGATCAGTGCATGATCAGCCACGTGATCAGTGCATGATCAGCCACGTGATCAGTGCATGATCAGCCACGTGATCAGTGCATGATCAGCCACGTGATCAGTGCATGATCAGCCACGTGATCAGTGCATGATCAGTGCGTGATCAGTGTGCATGATCAGTCACGTGATCAGTGTGTGATGATCAGCGTGATCGTGATCAGTGCATGATCAGCCACGTGATCAGTGCATGATCAGTGCGTGATCAGTGCATGATCAGTAGTCGCGTGATCAGTGCATGATCAGCCACGTGATCAGTGCATGATCAGCCTCGTGATCAGTGCATGATCAGCCGCGTGATCAGTGCATGATCAGCCACGTGTGATCAGTGCATGATCAGCCGTGATCAGTGCATGATCAGTCCGTGATCAGTGATCATGATCAGCCACGTGATCAGTGCATGATCAGTGCGTGATCAGTGCATGTGATCAGCCACGTGATCAGTGCATGATCAGATCGTGATCAGTGCATGATCAGCCCGCGTGATCAGTGCATGCATGATCAGCCGTGTGATCAGTGCATGATCAGCCTGTGTGATCAGTGCATGATCAGCCACGTGATCAGTGCATGATCAGCCCGCGTGATCAGTGCATGATCAGCCACGTGATCAGTGCATGATCAGCCACGTGATCAGTGCATGATCAGCCAGTGTGATCAGTGCATGATCAGTGCATCGTGATGTGCAGTGCATGATCAGCAGCCACGTGATCAGTGCATGATGATCCTCGTGATCAGTGCATGATCAGTGCGTGATCAGTGCATGATCATCAGCGCGTGATCAGTGCATGATCAGGTGCGTGATCAGTGCATGATCATGATCGCGTGATCGATCAGTGTGATGAGTCATGATCTGCGTGATCAGTGCATGATCAGCCACGTGATCAGTGCATGATCAGCCACGTGATCAGTGCATGATCAGTCACGTGATGTGTGTGATGATCAGCCGTGATCAGTCATGTCATCACGTGATCAGTGCATGATCAGTGCGTGATCAGTGCATGATCAGGCACGTGATCAGTGCATGATCAGCCGCGTGATCAGTGCATGATCAGTCGCGTGATCAGTGCATGATCAGCCGCGTGATCAGTGCATGATCAGCCCGCGTGATCAGTGCATGATCAGCCGCGTGATCAGTGCATGATCAGCCACGTGATCAGTGCATGCATGATCAGCCACGTGATCAGTGCATGATGAGCCACGTGATCAGTGCATGATCAGCCGCGTGATCAGTGCATGATCAGTCACGTGATCAGTGCATGCATGATCAGCCACGTGATCAGTGCATGATCAGCCACGTGATCAGTGCATGATCAGCCACGTGATCAGTGCATGATCAGCCACGTGATCAGTGCATGATCAGCCGCGTGATCAGTGCATGATCACGTGCGTGATCAGTGCATGATCAGTGCGTGATCAGTGCATGATCAGCCACGTGATCAGTGCATGATCATCAGCATGCGTGATCACGTGTGCATGATCAGCCACGTGATCAGTGCATGATCAGCCACGTGATCAGTGCATGATCAGCCACGTGATCAGTGCATGATCAGCCACGTGATCAGTGCATGATCAGCCACGTGATCAGTGCATGATCAGTCACGTGATCAGTGCATGATCAGCCACGTGATCAGTGCATGATCAGCCACGTGATCAGTGCATGATCAGCCCGTGATCAGTCAGTGCGTGATCAGTGCATGATCAGTCACGTGATCAGTGCATGATCAGCCGTGATCAGTGCATGGTCAGCCACGTGATCAGTGCATGATCAGTCACGTGATCAGTGCATGATGATCAGCTGTGTCAGTCAGTGCATGATCAGCCACGTGATCAGTGCATGATCAGCCACGTGATCAGTGCATGATCAGCCGCGTGATCAGTGCATGATCAGTCGCGTGATCAGTGCATGATCAGATCGCGTGATCAGTGCATGATCAGCCGCGTGATCAGTGCATGTGATCCGTGATCAGTGCATGATCAGCCACGTGATCAGTGCATGATCATCAGCGTGATCAGTGCATGATCAGCCACGTGATCAGTGCATGATCAGTCCGCGTGATCAGTGTGCATGATCAGTCGCGTGATCAGTGCATGATCAGCCCGCGTGATCAGTGCATGATCAGCCACGTGATCAGTGCATGATCAGTGCGTGATCAGTGCATGATCAGCCACGTGATCAGTGCATGATCAGCCGCGTGATCAGTGCATGATCAGTCACGTGATCAGTGCATGATCAGCCAGCCGTGATCAGTGCATGCATGTGCACGTGATCAGTGCATGTGATCAGTGATGTGCATGATCAGCCCGTGATCAGTGCATGATCAGCCACGTGATCAGTGCATGATCAGGCACGTGATGATCAGTGCATGATCAGCCACGTGATCAGTGCATGATCAGCGCGTCGTGATCAGTGCATGATCAGCCGCATGTGATCAGTGCATGATCAGCCACGTGATCAGTGCATGATCAGCGTGATCAGTGCATGATCAGCCACGTGATCAGTGCATGATCAGCCACGTGATCAGTGCATGATCAGCCACGTGATCAGTGCATGATCAGTCACGTGATCAGTGTGCGTGATCAGCCGCGTGATGTGTGCATGATCAGCCGTGATCAGTGCATGATCAGCCGCGTGATCAGTGCATGATCAGCCACGTGATCAGTGCATGATCAGCCACGTGATCAGTGCATGATCAGCCACGTGATCAGTGCATGATCAGCCACGTGATCAGTGCATGATCAGCCCGTGATCAGTGCATGATCAGTCAGTCGCGTGATCAGTGCATGATCAGCCACGTGATCAGTGCATGATCAGCCACGTGATCAGTGCATGATCAGTCACGTGATCAGTGCATGATCATCGTGATCAGTGCATGATCAGCCACGTGATCAGTGCATGATCAGTCGCGTGATCAGTGCATGATCAGCCGCGTGATCAGTGCATGATCAGCCACGTGATCAGTGTGCATGATCAGCCACGTGATCAGTGCATGATCAGTCACGTGATCAGTGATATGCCCGTGATCAGTGCATGATCAGTCACGTGATCAGTGCATGATGTCAGTGCATGTGATCAGTGATCAGTGATCAGTCCGTGATCAGTGCATGATCAGCCGTGATCAGTGCATGATCAGCCACGTGATCAGTGCATGATCAGCCGCGTGATCAGTGCATGATCAGCCACGTGATCAGTGCATGATCAGCCACGTGATCAGTGCATGATCAGCCACGTGATCAGTGCATGATCAGCCCGTGATCAGTGCATGATCAGCCACGTGATCAGTGCATGATCAGCCACGTGATCAGTGCATGATCAGCCGCGTGATCAGTGCATGATCAGCCCGCGTGATCAGTGCATGATCAGCCACGTGATCAGTGCATGATCAGCCACGTGATCAGTGCATGATCAGCCGCGTGATCAGTGCATGATCAGCCACGTGATCAGCATGATCAGTCGTGTGTGATCAGTGCATCGCGTGATCAGTGCATGATCAGCCACGTGATCAGTGCATGATCAGCCGCGTGATCAGTGCATGATCAGCCACGTGATCAGTGCATGATCAGCCATGTGATCGTGTGCATGATCAGCCACGTGATCAGTGCATGATCAGCCACGTGATCAGTGCATGATCAGCCACGTGATCAGTGCATGATCAGTCACGTGATCAGTGCATGATCAGCCACGTGATCAGTGCATGATCAGTGCGCGTGATCAGTGCGTGTGATCAGGTGCGTGATCAGTGCATGATCAGCCAGTGCGTGATCAGTGCATGATCAGCCACGTGATCAGTGCATGATCAGCCCGTGATCAGTGCATGATCAGCCCGTGATCAGTGCATGATCAGAGTCATCGTGATCAGTGCATGATCAGTCGTCGTGCGTGATGTGCATGATCAGCCACGTGATCAGTGCATGATCAGCCACGTGATCAGTGCATGATCAGTCACGTGATCAGTGCATGATCAGCCCGTGATCAGTGTGTGCATGATCGTGATCAGTGCGTGATCAGTGCATGTGATCAGTGTGCGTGATCAGTGCATGATCAGCCACGTGATCAGTGCATGATCATCAAGCACGTGATCAGTGCATGATCAGCCACGTGATCAGTGCATGATCAGCCGCGTGATCAGTGCATGATCAGTCAGCGTGATCAGTGCATGATCAGCCCACGTGATCAGTGCATGATCAGCCGCGTGATCAGTGCATGATCAGTCGCGTGATCAGTGCATGATCAGCCACGTGATCAGTGCATGATCAGCCGCGTGATCAGTGCATGATCAGCCACGTGATCAGTGCATGATCAGCCGCGTGATCAGTGCATGATCAGCGTGATCACGTGATCAGTGCATGATCAGTGCGTGATCAGTGCATGATCAGCCGCGTGATCAGTGCATGATCAGCCACGTGATCAGTGCATGATCAGCCACGTGATCAGTGCATGATCAGCCCGCGTGATCAGTGCATGATCAGCCGCGTGATCAGTGCATGATCAGCCGCGTGATCAGTGCATGATCAGCCACGTGATCAGTGCATGATCAGCCACGTGATCAGTGCATGATCAGCCACGTGATCAGTGCATGATCGTGATCAGTGCATGATCAGCCACGTGATCAGTGATCAGATCAGCGTGACTTCAGTGCATGATCAGCCACGTGATCAGTGCATGATCAGCGTGATCAGTGCATGATGCGTGATCAGTGCATGATCAGCCACGTGATCAGTGCATGATCAGCCACGTGATCAGTGCATGATCAGCCGCGTGATCAGTGCATGATCAGCCGTGTGTGCATGATCAGTGTGCATGATCATGATCCGCGTGATCAGTGCATGATCAGCCACGTGATCAGTGCATGATCAGCCGCGTGATCAGTGCATGATCAGTCACGTGATCAGTGTGCATGATCAGCCACGTGATCAGTGCATGATCAGCCGCGTGATCAGTGCATGATCAGTCACGTGATCAGTGCATGATCAGCAGCGTGATCAGTGCATGATCAGCCACGTGATCAGTGCATGATCAGCCCGCGTGATCAGTGCATGATCAGTGCGTGATCAGTGCATGATCAGATCGTGATCAGTGTGCATCATCAGCCCGTGATTGTGTGCATGATCAGCCACGTGATCAGTGCATGATCAGTCCGTGATCAGTGCATGCATGATCAGCCACGTGATCAGTGCATGATCAGCCACGTGATCAGTGCGCATGATCTCGTGATCGCGTGATCAGTGCATGATCAGATCGCGTGATCAGTGCATGATCAGCCGCGTGATCAGTGCATGATCAGGCACGTGATCAGTGCATGATCAGTCGTGATCAGTGCATGATCAGTGTGATGATCATGATCAGCCCGTGATCAGTGCATGATCAGCCACGTGATCAGTGCATGATCAGTGCGTGATCAGTGCATGATCAGCCCGCGTGATCAGTGCATGATCAGCCACGTGATCAGTGCATGATCAGCCGTGATCGTGTGCATGATCAGCCGCGTGATCAGTGCATGATCAGTCGCGTGATCAGTGCATGATCAGCCACGTGATCAGTGCATGATCAGCCGCGTGATCAGTGCATGATCAGCCCGTGATCAGTGCATGATCAGCCACGTGATCAGTGCATGATCAGCCGCGTGAGTGTGCATGATCAGCCGCGTGATCAGTGCATGATCAGTGCGTGATCAGTGCATGATCAGTCACGTGATCAGTGCATGATCAGTGCGTGATCAGTGCATGATCATGCCACGTGATCAGTGCATGATCAGCGTGCGTGATCGTGATCAGTGCATGATCATGCGCGTGATCGTGTCATGATCAGCCACGTGATCAGTGCATGATCAGTCACGTGATCAGTGCATGATCAGGCGCGTGATCAGTGCATGATCATCAGCCGTGATCAGTGCATGATCAGTCACGCGTGATCAGTGCATGATCAGCCACGTGATCAGTGCATGATCAGTCACGTGATCAGTGCATGATCAGTCACGTGATCAGTGCATGATCAGCCACGTGATCAGTGTGCATGATCAGCCAGTGCGTGATCAGTGCATGATCAGCCACGTGATCAGTGCATGATCAGCCGCGTGATCAGTGCATGATCAGCCACGTGATCAGTGCATGATCAGCCACGTGATCAGTGCATGATCAGCCACGTGATCAGTGCATGATCAGCCGCGTGATCAGTGCATGATCAGTCACGTGATCAGTGCATGATCAGCCACGTGATCAGTGCATGATCAGCCACGTGATCAGTGTGCATGATCAGCCACGTGATCAGTGCATGATCAGCCACGTGATCAGTGCATGATCAGCCCACGTGATCAGTGCATGATCAGCCACGTGATCAGTGTGCATGATCAGCCACGTGATCAGTGCATGATCAGCCGTGTGATCAGTGCATGATCAGTCACGTGATCAGTGTGCATGATCAGCCGCGTGATCAGTGCATGATCAGCCACGTGATCAGTGCATGATCAGCCGCGTGATCAGTGCATGATCAGTCACGTGATCAGTGCATGATCAGCCGCGTGATCAGTGCATGATCAGCCACGTGATCAGTGCATGATCAGTCCGCGTGATCAGTGCATGATCAGCCGCGTGATCAGTGCATGATCAGCCACGTGATCAGTGCATGATCAGTCAGCCGTGATCAGTGCATGATCAGTCGCGTGATCAGTGCATGATCAGCCACGTGATCAGTGCATGATCAGCCACGTGATCAGTCATGCGTGATCGTGTGATCAGTGCATGATCAGCCGCGTGATCAGTGCATGATCAGCTGCGTGATCAGTGCATGATCAGCCGTGATCAGTGCATGATCAGCCGCGTGATCAGTGCATGATCAGCCACGTGATCAGTGCATGATCAGTCACGTGATCAGTGCATGATCAGCCACGTGATCAGTGATCATGTGATCAGTGTGATGATCAGTGCATGATCATCCGTGATCAGTGCATGATCAGCCCGTGATCAGTGCATGATCAGCCACGTGATCAGTGCATGATCAGCGCGTGATCAGTGCATGATCAGCCGCGTGATCAGTGCATGATCAGCCACGTGATCAGTGCATGATCAGTCACGTGATCAGTGCATGATCAGCCACGTGATCAGTGCATGATCAGCCACGTGATCAGTGCATGATCAGCCACGTGATCAGTGCATGATCAGCCGCGTGATCGTGCATGATCATCACGTGATCGTGATCAGCCACGTGATCAGTGCATGATCAGCCGTGTGATCAGTGTGCATGATCAGCCACGTGATCAGTGCATGATCAGCCACGTGATCAGTGCATGATCAGCCACGTGATCAGTGCATGATCAGTCACGTGATCAGTGCATGATCAGTCACGTGATCAGTGCATGATCAGCCACGTGATCAGTGCATGATCAGTCGTGATCCGCGTGATCAGTGCATGATCATGATGCGTGATCAGTGCATGATCAGTCACGTGATCAGTGCATGATCAGCCGCGTGATCAGTGCATGATCAGCCGCGTGATCAGTGCATGATCAGGCACGTGATCAGTGCATGATCAGCCACGTGATCAGTGTGCATGATCAGCCACGTGATCAGTGCATGATCAGCCACGTGATCAGTGCATGATCAGCCACGTGATCAGTGCATGATCAGCCACGTGATCAGTGCATGATGCAGCGTGATCAGTGCATGATGCGTGATCAGTGCATGATCAGCCACGTGATCAGTGCATGATCAGCCACGTGATCAGTGCATGATCAGCCGCGTGATCAGTGCATGATCAGCCACGTGATCAGTGCATGATCAGCCCGCGTGATCAGTGCATGATCAGCCCGCGTGATCAGTGCATGATCAGTCATGCGTGATCAGTGCATGATCAGCCGCGTGATCAGTGCATGATCAGCCGCGTGATCAGTGCATGATCAGGCGCGTGATCAGTGCATGATCACGTGATCACGTGATCAGTGTATGATCAGCCCGTGTACGTCAGTGCATGATCAGCCACGTGATCAGTGCATGATCCCCGTGATCAGTGCATGCATCAGTCACGTGATCAGTATATGCTCAGCCGCGTGATCAGTGCATGATCAGCCACGTGATCAGTGCATGATCAGCCGCGTGATCAGTGCATGATCAGTTACGTGATCAGTGCATGATCAGCCTTCGTGATCAGTGCATAATCAGCCACGTGGTCAGTGCATGATCAGGCACGTGATCAGTGCATGATCAGTCACGTGATCAGTGTATGGTCAGCCGTGTGATCAGTGCATGATGGCTGCGTGATCAGTGCATGATCAGTGGCGCGTGATCAGTGCATGATCAGTCACGTGATCAGTGCATGATCAGCACGTGATCAGTGCATGATCAGCGTGATCATCATGATCCGCGTGATCAGTGCATGATCAGACAGCGTGATCAGTGCATGATCAGTCGCGTGATCAGTGAATGATCAGCCACGTGATAGTGCATGATCAGCCACGTGATCAGTGCATGATCAGCCGCGTGATCAGTGCGTGATCAGCCGTGATCAGTCATGTGCATGTGATCAGTGCGTGATCAGTGCGTGATCAGTGCATGATGTGCGTGATCAGTGCATGATCAGCCGTGATCAGTGCATGATCAGCCGCGTGATCAGTGCATGATCATCCGGCGTGATCAGTGCGTGATCAGTGCATGATCAGTGCGTGATCAGTGCATGATCAGCCACGTGATCAGTGTGATGATGATCAGCCACGTGATCAGTGCATGATCAGCCACGTGATCAGTGCATGATCATCCGCGTGATCAGTGCATGATCAGCGCGTGATCAGTGCATGATCAGCCCGTGATCAGTGCATGATCAGCCGCGTGATCAGTGTGCATGATCAGCCCCGTGATCAGTGTGCATGATCAGCGTGATCAGTGCATGATCAGCCACGTGATCAGTGCATGATCAGGCACGTGATCAGTGCATGATCAGTCACGTGATCAGTGTGCATGATCAGCCGCGTGATCAGTGCATGATCAGCCACGTGATCAGTGCATGATCAGCCACGTGATCAGTGCATGATCAGCCACGTGATCAGTGCATGATCAGCCACGTGATCAGTGCATGATCAGCGTGATCAGTGCATGTGATCGTGATCATGATCAGTCGCGTGATCAGTGCATGATCAGCCCGTGATCAGTGCATGATCAGCCCGCGTGATCAGTGCATGATCAGGCACGTGATCAGTGCATGATCAGTCGCGTGATCAGTGCATGATCAGCCACGTGATCAGTGCATGATCAGCCACGTGATCTGTGCATGATCAGCCACGTGATCAGTGCATGATCAGCCGCGTGATCAGTGCATGATCAGCACGTGATCAGTGCATGATCAGTCCGTGATCAGTGCATGATCAGTCACGTGATCAGTGCATGATCAGCCACGTGATCAGTGCATGATCAGGCCGTGATCAGTGCATGATCAGCCACGTGATCAGTGCATGTCGCGTGATCAGTGTGTGATCATGCGTGATCAGCCACGTGATCAGTGCATGATCAGTCAGCCGTGATGATCCGTGCGTGAGCAGTGCATGATCAGATCACACGTGATCAGTGCATGATCATCGCGCCAGTGTGTGTGCGTGATCAGTGCATGATCAGTCACGTGATCAGTGCATGATCAGCCACGTGATCAGTGCATGATCAGCCCGTGATCAGTGCATGATCAGTGCCACGTGATCAGTGCGTGATCAGTGCACGTGATCAGTGCGTGATCAGTGCGTGATCAGCAGCGTGATCAGTCAGTGCATGATCAGCCGCGTGATCAGTGCATGATCAGCCACGTGATCAGTGCATGATCAGCCACGTGATCAGTGCATGATCAGCCACGTGATCAGTGCATGATCAGTCCGCGTGATCAGTGCATGATCAGTCAGCGTGATCAGTGCATGATCAGCCACGTGATCAGTGCATGATCAGCCACGTGATCAGTGCATGATCAGCCACGTGATCAGTGCATGATCAGCCGCGTGATCAGTGCATGATCAGCCACGTGATCAGTGCATGATCAGCCACGTGATCAGTGCATGATCAGTGCGTGATCAGTGCATGATGATCAGTGCATGTGTGCATGTGATCAGCCACGTGATCAGTGCATGATCGATCAGCGTGATCAGTGTGATGATCATGATCAGCGTGATCAGTGCATGATCAGCCACGTGATCAGTGCATGATCAGCCACGTGATCAGTGCATGATCAGCCGCGTGATCAGTGCATGATCAGCCACGTGATCAGTGCATGATCAGCCACGTGATCAGTGCATGATCAGCCCGTGATCAGTGCATGATCAGCCACGTGATCAGTGCATGATCAGCCACGTGATCAGTGCATGATCAGCCACGTGATCAGTGCATGATCAGCCACGTGATCAGTGCAGTGCATGATCAGTGCATGATCGTGTGCGTCAGTGCATGATCAGCCACGTGATCAGTGCATGATCAGTCACGTGATCAGTGCATGATCAGCCGCGTGATCAGTGCATGATCAGCCACGTGATCAGTGCATGATCAGCCACGTGATCAGTGCATGATCAGCCACGTGATCAGTGCATGATCAGCCGCGTGATCAGTGCATGATCAGCCCCGTGATCAGTGCATGATCAGCCACGTGATCAGTGCATGATCAGCCACGTGATCAGTGCATGATCAGTCACGTGATCAGTGCATGATCAGCCACGTGATCAGTGCATGATCAGCCACGTGATCAGTGCATGATCAGCCACGTGATCAGTGCATGATCAGTCACGTGATCAGTGCATGATCAGTCACGTGATCAGTGCATGATCAGCCACGTGATCAGTGCATGATCAGCCACGTGATCAGTGCATGATCAGTCACGTGATCAGTGCATGATCAGCCACGTGATCAGTGCATGATCAGTCACGTGATCAGTGCATGATCAGCCACGTGATCAGTGCATGATCAGCCGCGTGATCAGTGCATGATCAGTCACGTGATCAGTGCATGATCAGCCACGTGATCAGTGCATGATCAGCCACGTGATCAGTGCATGATCAGCCACGTGATCAGTGCATGATCAGTCACGTGATCAGTGCATGATCAGCCGCGTGATCAGTGCATGATCAGCCACGTGATCAGTGCGTGATCAGTCAGTGCATGATCAGCCACGTGATCAGTGCATGATCAGCCACGTGTGATCAGTGCATGATCAGTGCGTGATCAGTGCATGATCAGATCAGCGTGATCAGTGCATGATCAGTCACGTGATCAGTGCATGATCAGCCACGTGATCAGTGCATGATCAGCCACGTGATCAGTGCATGATCAGCCACGTGATCAGTGCATGATCAGCCGTGTGAGTGTGCATGATCAGCCACGTGATCAGTGCATGATCAGCCACGTGATCAGTGCATGATCAGCCACGTGATCAGTGCATGATCAGCCATGATCAGTGCGTGATCAGTGCGTGATCAGTCATGATCAGCCACGTGATCAGTGCATGATCAGCCACGTGATCAGTGCATGATCAGCCACGTGATCAGTGCATGATCAGCCACGTGATCAGTGCATGATCAGCCACGTGATCAGTGCATGATCAGCCCGTGATCAGTGCATGATCAGCCACGTGATCAGTGTATGATCAGCCACGTGATCAGTGCATGATCAGTCACGTGATCAGTGCATGATCAGCCACGTGATCAGTGCATGATCAGCCACGTGATCAGTGCATGATCAGCCACGTGATCAGTGCATGATCAGCCCGCGTGATCAGTGCATGATCAGCCACGTGATCAGTGCATGATCAGCCGCGTGATCAGTGCATGATCAGCCACGTGATCAGTGCATGATCAGTGATCGTGATCAGTGCATGATCAGCCACGTGATCAGTGCATGATCAGCCGCGTGATCAGTGCATGATCAGCCACGTGATCAGTGCATGATCAGCCACGTGATCAGTGCATGATCAGCCACGTGATCAGTGCATGATCAGCCGCGTGATCAGTGCATGATCAGCCACGTGATCAGTGCATGATCAGCCACGTGATCAGTGCATGATCAGCCGTGTGATCAGTGCATGATCAGTGCGTGATCAGTGCATGATCAGCCACGTGATCAGTGCATGATCAGCCGCGTGATCAGTGCATGATCAGGCGTGATCAGTGCATGATCAGCCACGTGATCAGTGCATGATCATGCGTGATCAGTGCATGATCAGCCACGTGATCGTGCATGATCAGCCACGTGATCAGTGCATGCATGATCAGCCGCGTGATCAGTGCATGATCAGTCAGCGCGTGAGTGCATGATCAGCCACGTGATCAGTGCATGATCAGCCACGTGATCAGTGCATGATCAGTCACGTGATCAGTGCATGATCAGCCGCGTGATCAGTGCATGATCAGCCACGTGATCAGTGCATGATCAGCCACGTGATCAGTGCATGATCAGTCACGTGATCAGTGCATGATCAGCCGCGTGATCAGTGCATGATCAGCCACGTGATCAGTGCATGATCAGCCCGTGATCAGTGCATGATCAGCCACGTGATCAGTGCATGATCAGCCACGTGATCAGTGCATGATCAACCCACGTGATCAGTGCATGATCAGCCACGTGATCAGTGCATGATCAGCCGTGATCAGTGCATGATCAGCCACGTGATCAGTGCATGATCAGTCACGTGATCAGTGCATGATCAGCCACGTGATCAGTGCATGATCAGCCCGTGTGAGTCAGTGCATGATCAGTCACGTGATCAGTGCATGATCAGTCACGTGATCAGTGCATGATCAGCCACGTGATCGGTGCATGTCAGTCGTGATCAGTGATCAGTGCATGATCAGCCACGTGATCAGTGCATGATCAGCCACGTGATCAGTGCATGATCAGCCGCGTGATCAGTGCATGATCAGCCACGTGATCAGTGCATGATCAGCCGCGTGATCAGTGCATGATCAGCCACGTGATCAGTGCATGATCAGCCACGTGATCAGTGCATGATCAGCCACGTGATCAGTGCATGATCAGCCGCGTGATCAGTGCATGATCAGCCACGTGATCAGTGCATGATCAGTCGCGTGATCAGTGCATGATCAGCCGCGTGATCAGTGCATGATCAGCCACGTGATCAGTGCATGATCAGCCACGTGATCAGTGCATGATCAGCCACGTGATCAGTGCATGATCAGCCACGTGATCAGTGCATGATCAGTCACGTGATCAGTGCATGATCAGCCACGTGATCAGTGCATGATCAGTCCGCGTGATCAGTGCATGATCAGCCACGTGATCAGTGCATGATCAGCCACGTGATCAGTGCATGAGTCAGCCACGTGATCAGTGCATGATCAGTCACGTGATCAGTGCATGATCAGCCACGTGATCAGTGCATGATCAGCCGCGTGATCAGTGCATGATCAGGCGCGTGATCAGTGCATGATCAGCCACGTGATCAGTGCATGATCAGTCACGTGATCAGTGCATGATCAGTCACGTGATCAGTGCATGATCAGCTTCGTGATCAGTGCATGATCAGCCACGTGATCAGTGCATGATCAGCCACGTGATCAGTGCATGATCAGCCACGTGATCAGTGCATGATCAGCCACGTGATCGTGTCATGCATGATCAGCCACGTGATCAGTGCATGATCAGCCACGTGATCAGTGCATGATCAGCCCGTGATCAGTGCATGATCAGCTTCGTGATCAGTGCATGATCAGCCACGTGATCAGTGCATGATCAGTCACGTGATCAGTGCATGATCAGCCACGTGATCAGTGCATGTGCCATGATCAGTGCACGTGATCAGTGCATGATCAGCCTTCGTGATCAGTGCATGATCAGTCATGTGATCAGTGCATGATCAGTCGTGATCAGTGCATGATCAGCCACGTGATCAGTGCATGATCAGCCGCGTGATCAGTGCATGATCATCGCGTGATCAGTGCATGATCAGTCACGTGATCAGTGCATGATCAGCCACGTGATCAGTGCATGATTGTACGTGATCAGTGCATGATCATCCCACGTGATCAGTGCATGTCATCCACGTGATCAGTGCATGATCAGCCACGTGATCAGTGCATGATCAGCCCGTGATCAGTTATGCATCAGCGTGATCAGAGCATGACATTCCGCGTGATCAGTGCATGATAGCCCGCGTGATCGGTGCATGATCAGTCGCGTGAGTCACGTGATAGCCGTGAAAGTGCATGATCAGCCCGCGTGATCAGTGCATGATCAGCGCGTGATCAGTGCATGATCGCCACGTGATCAGTGAATGATCAGCCACGTGATCAGTGCATGATCAGCCGTGATCAGTGCATGATCAGCCACGTGATCAGTGCATGATCAGTGCGTGATCAGTGCATTTCAGCCGCGTGATCAGTGCATGATCAGTCACGTGATCAGTGCATGATCAAGCCGTGATCAGTTCATGATCAGCCGCGTGATCAGTGCAGATGATCAGCACGTGATCAGTGCATGATCAGCAACGTGATCAGTGCATGATCAGTCGCGTGATCAGTGCATGATCAGCCACGTGATCAGTGCATGATGCCATCGTGATCGGTGCATGATCAGCCCGTGATCAGTGCATGATCCAGCCACGTGATCAGTGCATGCACAGTCACGTGATCGGTGTATGATCAGCCGTGATCAGTGCATGATAGAGTCGGCGTGATTAGTGCATGATCGCTCACGTGATCAGTGTGCATGATCAGCCGCGTGATGTGCGTGCATGATAAGTCACGAGATCAGTTCGCATGATCAGGCGCGTGATCAGTGCATGATCAGCCACGTGATCAGTGCATGATCAGTCACGTGATCAGTGTATGATCATCCCGCGTGATCAGTGCATGGTCAGCCACGTGATCAGTGCGTGATCATCGCGTGAAGAGTGCATGATCAGCCATGTGATCAGTGCATGCTGTGATCAGTGCATGATCAGGCACGTGATTCAGGCCGTGATCAGTGCATGATCGATGGCGTGATCAGTGCATGATGTCAGCCGTGATCAGTGTGATCATCGCGTGACAAGTGTATGATCAGCCAGCATAATCAGTGTATGATCAGCACGTGATCATTGCATTTTTCAGCCACGTGATCAGTTCATGATCATCCCACGTGATTGGTCTTATGCACAGTCACGTGATCAGTGCATGCTCAGGCGCGTGATCAGTGTACGATCAGCCACGTGATCAGTGCATGATAGGCGTGACCAGTGCATGATCAGTCACGTGATCAGTGCATGATCAGTCACGTGATCAGTGGCGATAGCCACACGTGATCAGTGTATGATCAGCCGCGTGATCAGATCATGATCAGCCACGAATTGTGTGATCATCACGTAGTCATTGCATGTTCAGGCACGTGATCAGTGTATGATCAGTCATGTGATCAGTGTATCATCAGCTTCGTGACTGTGCATGGTCTGCCACAGATCAGTGGAATTATCAGGCAAGGTTCAGCGCATTATCAGCTTGCGCGGATCAGTGTATGATCAGCCGCGTCTTCAGTGCATGATCTGTTACATAGTCAGTGCATGATCAGCCACGTGATTCAGTGTATGTCTCCAAGTGATCAGTAAAACGATCAGCCCGGTCAGTGTATCCAGGCGCCACGTCATTGCATGTTCAGTCACGTGATCATTATTGCATGTTCAGGCACGCTATCAGTGCATGGTAGTCACGTGATCAGTGCATGATCAGGCGCGTGAAGAGTCACATGATCAGCCGCGTGACCGTAGCGATGTTACATCCATGTCATCCGTGATCCGATGCACAGTAACGTGATCAGTGCATGACCAGCTTCGCGATCAGCGCATGTCCGCCAGCGTGATTGGTGGAATGATCAGGCACGTGTTCAGTGTAATATCAGGCCGTGGTTCGTGTATGATTGACACGTGATGTGCACGAACAGCAACGTGATCAGTGTAAGATCAGGCAGTGATCAGTGCATCTAGAATGATTAGTGTGCATGATCAGTCACGTGGATTGGGTGCTTGTATGGTCCTTAAGATCAGTGTAAGATCAGCTTGATCAGTGTATACCAGCCACGTAATCGTGTGCATGATCAGGCACCTGAAGAGTGCATGATCAGTGACGTGATCAGTGCATGATCAGCCACGTGATCAGTGCATGATCAGTCACGTGATCAGTGCATGATCAGTCACGTGATCAGTGCATCAGCCACGTGATTGGCTGTACGTTCATTCCACGTGATCAGTGCAAGACGACCCATCACGGATCGGGGTGTCTGATCAGCTTCTGATTGTGCATGCATCAGACACGCGATCAGCGTATGTTAAGCCACGTGACCAGGTGCATGCATAGTTACGCCATCAGTGTATGATCAGCTGCGATCAGTGCACGGGATCGGTATAATGGAAGAGTGGCATGATCAGCCAAAGGGATCAGTGCACGATCTCACGGATCAGCGTACGATCAACCACGCGAACAGTGCGGGCGATCAGCAACGCACCATTGTATGTTCAGCCCACGTGATCGGTGGATGAGAGTCACGATCGTGCGCTATTCCAGCCATGCGATCAGTGCATGGTCAGTCACGTGATCGTGCGGCGATCAGGCACGGAGTCGGTGCGCCATCAGCCGCGTAACTCTGGTGCGCGTGCCAGTCGCGGTTATCGGGTGCAAGCTCAGCCAGGTGATCAGTGCATGATCAGCCACGTGATCAGGTATGATCCAGCTGCGGATTAGTGCGGCGATCAGTCGTGGTATGTGTATGTGCAGATTTCGCGATCGTACATGATCGATCGCGTCGTCCCAGTACGCAGGCATTCACGTGATCAGTGCATGATCAGGCGCACGTGAAGAGTGCGCGATCAGCCACGCGATCATTGCGCGATCTACCGTGTGATCAGCGTACGCACGCCCACGTGATCAGTGTATGATCGAAGCCGCGGATTATTTCATGATCAGCACGTGACTGGGGTGTGATCCAGCCACGTAGATCAATACGGGATTAGTCTGATCACGTGATCAGTGCATGATCAGCCACGTGATCAGTGCATGATCAGTCACGTGATCAGTGCATGATCATCACGTGATCAGTGCATGATCAGTCACGTGATCAGTGCATGATCAGTCACGTGATCAGTGCATGATCAGCCATGTGATCAGTGCATGATCAGCCACGTGATCAGTGCATGATCAGTCACGTGATCAGTCAGTGCATGATCAGCCACGTGATCAGTGCATGATCAGCCACGTGATCAGTGCATGATCAGTGCATGATCAGTGCCATCAGTCACGTGATCAGTGCATGATCAGCCACGTGATCAGTGCATGATCATCACGTGATCAGTGCATGATCACGTGATCAGTGCATGATCAGCCACACGTGATCAGTGCATGATCAGCCACGTGATCAGTGCATGATCAGCCACGTGATCAGTGCATGATCAGCCACGTGATCAGTGCATGATCAGTCACGTGATCAGTGCATGATCAGTCACGTGATCAGTGCATGATCAGTCACGTGATCAGTGCATGATCAGTCACGTGATCAGTGCATGATCAGATCACGTGATCAGTGATCATCACGTGATCAGTGCATGATCAGTGCATGATCAGTGCATGTCATCGTGATCAGTGATGATCAGCCACGTGATCAGTGCATGATCAGCCACGTGATCAGTGCATGATCAGTCGTGATCATCAGTGCATGATCAGTCACGTGATCAGTCATGATCAGTCACGTGATCAGTGCATGATCATGATCAGTGCATGATCATCACGTGATCAGTGTGCATGATCAGCCGTGATCAGCATGATGATCAGTCACGTGATCAGTGCATGATCATGATCAGATCACGTGATCAGTGCATGATCAGCCACGTGATCAGTGCATGTCAGCCACGTGATCAGTGTGCATGATCAGCCACGTGATCAGTGCATGATCAGCCACGTGATCAGTGCATGATCAGCCACGTGATCAGTGCATGATCAGCCACGTGATCAGTGCATGATCAGCCACGTGATCAGTGCATGATCAGCCACGTGATCAGTGCATGATCAGCCACGTGATCAGTGCATGATCAGTGTGATCAGCCACGTGATCAGTGCATGATCAGTCACGTGATCAGTGCATGATCAGTCACGTGATCAGTGCATGATCAGCCACGTGATCAGTGCATGATCAGCCACGTGATCAGTGCATGATCAGCCACGTGATCAGTGCATGATCAGCCACGTGATCAGTGCATGATCAGCCACGTGATCAGTGCATGATCAGCCACGTGATCAGTGCATGATCAGCCACGTGATCAGTGCATGATCAGCCACGTGATCATGATCAGCCACGTGATCAGTGCATGATCAGTCACGTGATCAGTGCATGATCATCAGCACGTGATCAGTGCATGATCAGCCACGTGATCAGTGCATGATCAGTCGATCAGTGATCAGTGCATGATCAGTCATCAGTGTGATCAGTGCATGATGCACGTGATCAGTGCATGATCAGTCACGTGATCAGTGCATGATCAGCATCGATCATGATGATCATCACGTGATCAGTGCATGATCAGCCACGTGATCAGTGCATGATCAGATCACCGTGATCAGTGCATGATCAGCCACGTGATCATCGTGTGCATGATCAGCCACGTGATCAGTGCATGATCAGCACGTGATCAGTGTGATCATGATCAGTCACGTGATCAGTGCATGATCAGCCACGTGATCAGTGCATGATCAGCCACGTGATCAGTGCATGATCAGCCACGTGATCAGTGCATGATCAGTCACGTGATCAGTGCATGTGATCGTGATCAGTGCATGATCAGTCACGTGATCAGTGCATGATGATCACGTGATCAGTGCATGATCAGCCACGTGATCAGTGCATGATCAGTCACGTGATCAGTGCATGATCAGCCACGTGATCAGTGCATGATCAGCCACGTGATCAGTGCATGCATGATCACGTGATCAGTGTGATCAGTCAGCCACGTGATCAGTGCATGATCAGATCACGTGGTGTGTTCATGATCAGCACTTGATCAGGCATGATCAGTCACGGATCAGTGGCGATCCGCCACGTGATCAGTGCATGATGGCCGTGATCTGTGCATGATCAGGCTTGCGTGTAGAGTCCATGATCAGTCACCTGATCAGTTCGTACGATCAGGCCATGTGATCAGTGCATGATAGCCACGTAGTCAGTGCATGATCAGCTTCATGATCAGTGCATGATCAGCCGGATATGTGCATGATCAGGAAGGCGATGATTGACGAACGTACGAACGTCATCAGTGCGTTTCTGAACCCGCGTGATCACGTGATCAATCGCGTGATCCAGTGTACCTTAGCCACCTGATCAGTGCATGACAGCGGTGGTTGATGGATCGTGTAAGGATCAGTCAATGATCAACCATGAAGATCAGTGAATGTCAGCCTCTGGATCAGTGCATGATAAACAGCGTGTCAGTGCATGAAAAACACCGGATCAGTGTATGATCCAGACGCGTGATTGGTGCGCGATCAGCCACGTGATCATTGCATGCTGTTCAGCCCGTGATCAGTGCACGCACAGTCAAGTGCTCGGTGTATGATCAGCCAAATAGTCAGTGCGGTCAAATTGGCTGATCAGTCGCGATCAGGCATTGCGAAGAATGCATGATCGAGCCGCGATGGGGTGCATGATCCAGGCATGTGATTATGACCAGTCCATTGATCGACCATGTACGTAGAACAGTTCGCGATCAGGCAACTTCATCATTGCATGTTCCAGTCACGTGATCAATGCATGCAGAGCCATGTGCTCAGTGCGTATGTAGCCCGCGTGATCGTGTGATGGTCGTCAGTAATCCGCGTGCATGATCAGGCGTAATCAGTGCAGCGATCAGTCACGTGATGGTCGTGCGATAGCAAGTGTGATCAGTGCATGCTGGCCAGGTGCGATCAGTGCGTGATGGTCGAAGACGCTCGCTCAGTGTGATCAGCCACGTGATCAGTGCATGATAGCCAGTGATCAGTGCGCAGTCGGTCGGGGATCAGTGCATGATCTCTGCGTGATCTGCGCATTATCAACCACGTGATCAGTATGCGGTCAGCAAAACGTCATCAATGCATGTTCAAATAATGGATCACGCGTGGTGTGAAGAGTCACGTGATCAGTGCATGATCAGGCCGCGATCGTGCAATGGTCAGGCGTGGTAGTGATCAGTCCGTGGGGCCGTGTAAAGAGTGCGAGGCATGGTCAGCGCGTTATCACTGCGAGCAGCCCGTGATCAGTGCATGCTCAGCTGCGGCTGTTCAGTGCTCCTTCGAGTGTGCGCGATGTACGCGGTGAATGCCGATCTCCCACCTGATCGGTGCGTGCACGGTCATGCGCCATTGCGTTCGCGCCACAGTGGCGGCATGCCTGGGCCAAGGGATCAGTGCGACAGTCGCGTGATCAGTGCATATTCTCCACGCGTGATCAGTGTGCACGCACAGTCGCGTGATCAGTGTATGATCAGCTCGTGATCAGTTCATGATCAGCGTGCATGCAGAGTCACGTGATCAGTGTATGACGTCAGATCTTCATGATCAGTGTATTATCAGCCACGTGATGAGTGCATGATCAGCCTACGTGATCAGTGCATGATCAGCCACGTGATCAGTGCATGCACAGTCACGTGATCAGTGCATGATCAGCCACGTGATCAGTGCATGATCAGCCACGTGATCAGTGCATGATCAGCCACGTGATCAGTGCATGATCAGCCACGTGATCAGTGCATGATCAGCCACGTGATCAGTGCATGATCAACCGCGTGATCAGTGGTGCCATCACGTATGAACAGTGCAGATCAGCACGTGATCAGTGCATGATCAGCCACGTGATCAGTGCATGATCAGTCACGTGATCAGTGCATGATCAGCCCAGGTGATCATGTGCATGATCAGCCACGTGATCAGTGCATGATCAGCCACGTGATCAGTGCATGATCAGCCACGTGATCAGTGCATGATCAGCCACGTGATCAGTGCATGATCAACACGTGATCAGTGCATGATCAGCCACGTGATCAGTGCATGATCAGCCACGTGATCAGAGTGCATGATCAGCCATGTGATCAGTGCATGATCAGCCACGTGATCAGTGCATGATCAGCCACGTGATCAGTGCATGATCAGTCACGTGATCAGTGCATGATCAGCCACGTGATCAGTGCATGATCAGCCACGTGATCAGTGCATGATCAGCCACGTGATCAGTGCATGATCAGCCACGTGATCAGTGCATGATCAGCCACGTGATCAGTGCATGATCAGCCGCGTGATCAGTGCATGATCAGTCACGTGATCAGTGCATGATCAGCACGTGATCAGTGCATGATCAGCCACGTGATCAGTGCATGATCAGTCACGTGATCAGTGCATGATCAGCCACGTGATCAGTGCATGATCAGCCACGTGATCAGTGCATGATCAGTCAACGTGATCAGTGCATGATCAGTCACGTGATCAGTGCATGATCAGCCACGTGATCAGTGCATGATCAGCCACGTGATCAGTGCATGATCAGCACGTGATCAGTGCATGATCAGCCACGTGATCAGTGCATGATCAGCCGTGATCAGTGCATGATCAGCCACGTGATCATGTGTGCATGAGCCACGTGATCAGTGCATGATCAGCCACGTGATCAGTGCATGATCAGCCACGTGATCAGTGCATGATCAGGCACGTGATCAGTGCATGATCAGCCACGTGATCAGTGCATGATCTCCCACGTGATCAGTGCATGATCAGCCACGTGATCAGTGCATGATCAGTCACGTGATCAGTGCATGATCAGCCACGTGATCAGTGCATGATCAGCCACGTGATCAGTGCATGATCAGTCCACGTGATCAGCGATCAGATCACGTGATGCATGATCAGCCACGTGATCAGTGCATGATCAGTCACGTGATCAGTGCATGATCAGGCACGTGATCAGTGCATGATCAGTCACATGATCAGTGCATGATCAGCCATGTGATCAGTGCATGCACAGTCACGTGACCAGTGTATGATCAGCTTCGTGATCAGTGCATGATCAGCCACGTGAGCAGTGCATGATCAGGCAGGTGGTGAGTGCATGATCAGTCACGTGATAAGTGCATGATCAGCCACGTGATCAGTTCTTGATCAGGCGTGTGATCAGTGCATGATCAGTCACATGATCAGTGTATGATCAGCCACGTGATCAGTGCATGATAGCCACGTGACCCCGGCATGATCAGTCACGTGATCAGTGCATGATGAGCAATGGGATCAGTGCATGATAGCCATGTGATCAGTGCATGATCAGCCACGTGATCAGTGCATGATCAGCCACGTGATCAGTGCATGATCAGCCACGTGATCAGTGCATGATCAGCCACGTGATCAGTGCATGATCAGCCACGTGATCAGTGCATGATCAGCCACGTGATCAGTGCATGATCAGCCACGTGATCAGTGCATGATCAGTCACGTGATCAGTGCATGATCAGCCACGTGATCAGTGCATGATCAGCCACGTGATCAGTGCATGATCAGGCACGTGATCAGTGCATGATCAGATCAGTGCATGATGTGCAGTGCATGAGACGTGATCAGTGCATGATCAGCCACGTGATCAGTGCATGATCAGCCACGTGATCAGTGCATGATCAGTCACGTGATCAGTCATGATCAGTGCAGTGATGATCAGCCACGTGATCAGTGCATGATCAGCCACGTGATCAGTGCATGATCAGTCACGTGATCAGTGCATGATCAGATCCACGTGATCGTGATCATGATCAGCCACGTGATCAGTGCATGATCAGCCACGTGATCAGTGCATGATCAGCCACGTGATCAGTGCATGATCAGCCACGTGATCAGTGCATGATCAGCCACGTGATCAGTGCATGATCAGCCACGTGATCAGTGCATGATCAGCCACGTGATCAGTGCATGATCAGCCACGTGATCAGTGCATGATCAGCCACGTGATCAGTGCATGATCAGCCACGTGATCAGTGCATGATCAGCCACGTGATCAGTGCATGATCAGTCACGTGATCAGTGCATGATCAGTGCACGTGAGCCACGTGATGATCATGATCAGGCGTGATCAGTGCATGATCAGCCATGTGATCATGATCAGCCACGTGATCAGTGCATGATCAGCCACGTGATCAGTGCATGATCAGCCACGTGATCAGTGCATGATCAGCCACGTGATCAGTGCATGATCAGCCACGTGATCAGTGCATGATCAGATCACGTGATCAGTGCATGATCAGATCAGCCACGTGATCAGTGTGCATGATCAGTCACGTGATCAGTGCATGATCAGCCAGCCACGTGATCAGTGCATGATCAGCCACGTGATCAGTGCATGATCAGATCAGCCACGTGATCAGTGCATGATCAGCCACGTGATCAGTGCATGATCAGCCACGTGATCAGTGCATGATCAGCCACGTGATCAGTGCATGATCAGCCACGTGATCAGTGCATGATCAGCCACGTGATCAGTGCATGATCAGCCACGTGATCAGTGCATGATCAGCCACGTGATCAGTGCATGATCAGCCACGTGATCAGTGCATGATCAGTCACGTGATCAGTGCATGATCAGTCACGTGATCAGTGCATGATCAGCCACGTGATCAGTGCATGATCAGCCACGTGATCAGTGCATGATCAGCCACGTGATCAGTGCATGATCAGCCACGTGATCAGTGCATGATCAGCCACGTGATCAGTGCATGATCAGTCACGTGATCAGTGCATGATCAGCACGTGATCAGTGCATGATCAGTCACGTGATCAGTGCATGATCAGCCACGTGATCAGTGCATGATCAGCCACGTGATCAGAGTGCATGATCAGTCACGTGATCAGTATCAGTGCATGATCAGCCAGGTGATCAGTGCATGATCTCCCACGTGATCAGTGCATGATCAGCCACGTGATCAGTGCATGTTCAGCCACGTGAACAGTGCATGCACAGTCACGTTATCAGTGTATGATCAGCTACGTGATTAGTTCATGATCACCCACGTGATCAGTGCATGATCAGCCACGTGATCAGTGTATGATCAGCCACGTGATCAGTGCATGATCAGCCAGGTGATCAGTGCATGATCAGCCACGTGATCAGTGCATGATCAGCCACGTGATCAGTGCATGTTCAGCCACGTGAACAGTGCATGCACAGTCACGTTATCAGTGTATGATCAGCTTCGTGATTAGTTCATGATCACCCACGTGATATGTGCATGTGCAGTTTCGTGATCAGTGTATGATCAGCTTCGTGATCAGTGCATGGTCAGCCACGTGATCAGTGCATGATCAGGCACGTGAAGAGTGCATGATCAGCCACGTGATCAGTGCATGATCAGCCATGTGATCAGTGCATGCACAGTCACGTGACCAGTGTATGATCAGCTTCGTGATCAGTGCATGATCAGCATCGTGATCAGTGCATGATGAGCCGTGCGTGAGTGCATGATCAGCCACGTGATCAGTGCATGATCAGCTTCGTGATCAGTGCATGATCAGCCACGTGATCAGTGCATGTGCAGCCTCGTGATCAGTGTATGATCAGTCACGTGATCAGTGCATGATCAGTCACGTGATCAGTGCATGATCAGCCACGTGATCAGTGCATGATCAGTCACGTGATCAGTGCATGATCAGGCACGTGATCAGTGCATGATCAGTCACGTGATCAGTGCATGATCAGCCACGTGATCAGTGCATGCACAGTCACGTGATCAGTGCATGATCAGCCACGTGATCAGTGCATGATCAGCCACGTGATCAGTGCATGATCAGCCACGTGATCAGTGCATGATCAGTCACGTGATCAGTGCATGATCAGCCACGTGATCAGTGCATGATCAGCCGTGTGTGATCAGTGCATGATCAGTCACGATGATCAGTGCATGATCAGCCACGTGATCAGTGCATGATCAGCCACGTGTGATCAGTGTGCATGATCAGTCACGTGATCAGTGCATGATGAGCACGTGATCAGTGCATGATCAGCCGTGTGATCAGTGCATGATCAGCCACGTGATCAGTGCATGATCAGCCACGTGATCAGTGCATGATCAGCCACGTGATCAGTGCATGTTCAGCCAAACGTGATCAGTGTGCATGATCAGCCACGTGATCAGTGCATGATCAGCCACGTGATCAGTGCATGATCAGCCACGTGATCAGTGCATGATCAGCCACGTGATCAGTGCAGCATGATCAGTCACGTGATCAGTGCATGATCAGTCACGTGATCAGTGCATGATCAGCCACGTGATCAGTGCATGATCAGCCACGTGATCAGTGCATGATCAGCCACGTGATCAGTGCGCGATCAGATCAGTGCATGATCAGCCACGATCAGTGCATGATCAGCCACGTGATCAGTGCATGATCAGCCACGTGATCAGTGCATGCACAGTCACATGATCAGTGCATGATCAGCCGTGATCAGTGCATGGTCAGCCACGTGATCAGTGCATGATCAGTCACGTGAAGAGTGCATGATCAGTCACGTGATCAGTGCATGATCAGCCACGTGATCAGTGCATGATCAGCCAGGTGATCAGTGCATGATCAGCCACGTGATCAGTGCATGATCAGCCACGTGATCAGTGCATGATCAGCCACGTGATCAGTGCATGATCAGTCACGTGATCAGTGCATGATCAGCCACGTGATCAGTGCATGATCAGCCACGTGATCAGTGCATGATCAGTCGCGTGATCAGTGTATGATCAGTCGTGATCAGTGCATGTGATCAGCCACGTGATCAGTGCATGATCAGGCATCGTGATGATCAGTCGTGCATGATGCATGATCACGTGATCAGTGCATGATCAGCCACGTGATCAGTGCATGATCAGTCACGTGATCAGTGTATGATCAGCCACGTGATCAGTGCATGATCAGCCACGTGATCAGTGCATGATCAGCCACGTGATCAGTGCATGATCAGCCACGTGATCAGTGCATGATCAGTCACGTGATCAGTGCATGATCAGCCACATGATCAGTGCATGATCAGCCACGTGATCAGTGCATGATCAGTCACGTGATCAGTGTATGATCAGTCACGTGATCAGTGCATGATAGCCACATGATCAGTGCATGATCAGTCACGTGATCAGTGCATGATCAGTCACGTGATCAGTGCATGATCAGCACGTGATCAGTGTGCATGATCAGTCACGTGATCAGTGCATGATCAGCCACGTGATCAGTGCATGATCAGTCACGTGATCAGTGCATGATCAGCTACGTGATCAGTGCATGATCAGCCACGTGATCAGTGCATGATCAGGCAGGTGATCAGTGCATGATCAGTCACGTGATAAGTGCATGATCAGGCACGTGATCAGTTCTTGATCAGGCGTGTGATCAGTGCATGATCAGTCACATGATCAGTGCATGATCAGCCACGTGATCAGTGCATGATCAGCCACGTGATCAGTGCATGATCAGTCACGTGATCAGTGCATGATCAGCCACGTGATCAGTGCATGATCAGCCACGTGATCAGTGCATGATCAGCCACGTGATCAGTGCATGATCAGCCACGTGATCAGTGCATGATCAGCCACGTGATCAGTGCATGATCAGCCACGTCAGTGTGCATGATCGTCACGTGATCAGTGCATGATCAGCCACGTGATCAGTGCATGATCAGCCACGTGATCAGTGCATGATCAGCCACGTGATCAGTGCATGATCAGGCGTGATGATCAGTGCATGATCAGCCACGTGATCAGTGCATGATCAGCCACGTGATCAGTGCATGATCAGCCACGTGATCAGTGCATGATCAGCCACGTGATCAGTGCATGATCAGCCACGTGATCAGTGCATGATCAGTCGTGTGATCATGTGCATGATCAGCTTCATGATCAGTGCATGATCAGCCAGGTGATCAGTGCATGCATGATCATCACGTGATCAGTGCATGATCAGTCACGCGTGATCAGTGCATGATCAGCCACGTGATCGGTGCATGATCAGCCACGTGATCAGTGCATGATCAGCCACGTGATCAGTGCATGATCTCCCACGTGATCAGTGCATGATCAGCCACGTGATCAGTGCATGTTCAGCCATGTGATCAGTGCATGATCAGCCACGTGATCAGTGCATGATCAGCCACGTGATCAGTGCATGATCAGCCACGTGATCAGTGCATGATCAGCCACGTGATCAGTGCATGATCAGCCACGTGATCAGTGCATGATCAGCCACGTGATCAGTGCATGCAGTCTTGTGATCAGATGTGATGATCGTGATCGTGATCAGTGATGCATGATCAGCCACGTGATCAGTGCATGATCAGGCACGTGATCAGTGCATGATCAGCCACGTGATCAGTGCATGATCAGCCCACGTGATCAGTGCATGATCAGCCTCGTGATCAGTGCATGATCAGCCACGTGATCAGTGCATTTTCAGCCACGTGATCAGTGCATGATCAGCCACGTGATCAGTGCATGCACAGTCACGTGATCAGTGTATGATCAGCTTCGTGATCAGTGCATGATCAGCCACGTGATCAGTGCATGATCAGTCACGTGATCAGTGCATGATCAGGCACGTGATCAGTGCATGATCAGCCACGTGATCAGTGCATGATCAGTGATCAGTGTGATCAGTGTGCATGCGTGATCAGTCACGTGATGAGTGTATGATCAGCCACGTGATCAGTGCATGATCAGCCACGTGATCAGTGCATGATCAGCCACGTGATCAGTGCATGATCAGCCACGTGATCAGTGCATGATCAGCCACGTGATGATCAGTGCATGATCAGCCACGTGATCAGTGCATGATCACAATCACGTGATCAGTGCATGATCAGTCACGTGATCAGTGCATGATCAGCCACGTGATCAGTGCATGATCAGGCACGTGATCAGTGCATGATCAGCCACGTGATCAGTGCATGATCAGCCACGTGATCAGTGCATGATCAGCCACTGTGATCAGTGCATGATCATCAGCACGTGATCAGTGCATGATCAGCCACGTGATCAGTGCATGATCAGTCACGTGATCATCGTGATCATGTGTGATGATCATCATGATCAGCCGTGATCAGTGTGCATGATCAGCCACGTGATCAGTGCATGATCAGCCACGTGATCAGTGCATGATCAGTCACGTGATCAGTGCATGATCACGTGATCAGTGCATGATCAGCCACGTGATCAGTGCATGATCAGCCACGTGATCAGTGCATGATCAGCCACGTGATCAGTGCATGATCAGCCACGTGATCAGTGCATGATCAGCCACGTGATCAGTGCATGATCAGCCACGTGATCAGTGCATGATCAGCCACGTGATCAGTGCATGATCAGCAGTCGCGTGATCAGTGCATGATCAGCCACGTGATCAGATCATGTGCACGTGATCATGATCAGCACGTGATCAGTGCATGATCAGCCACGTGATCAGTGCAGTGCATGATCAGCCACGTGATCAGTGCATGATCAGTCACGTGATCAGTGCATGATCACGTGTCAGTGTGCATGATCAGCCACGTGATCAGTGCATGATCAGCCACGTGATCAGTGCATGATCAGCCTGCGTGATCAGTGCATGATCAGCCACGTGATCAGTGCATGATGACAGCCACGTGATCAGTGCATGATCAGCCACGTGATCAGTGCATGATCAGCCACGTGATCAGTGCATGATCAGCCACGTGATCAGTGCATGATCAGTCACGTGATCAGTGCATGATCAGCCACGTGATCAGTGCATGATCAGTCACGTGATCAGTGCATGATCAGCCACGTGATCAGTGCATGATCAGCCACGTGATCAGTGCATGATCAGCCACGTGATCAGTGCATGATCAGCCACGTGATCAGTGCATGATCAGCCACGTGATCAGTGCATGATCAGCCACGTGATCAGTGCATGATCAGCCACGTGATCAGTGCGTGATCAGTGCATGATCAGCCACGTGATCAGCCACGTGATCATGATCAGAGCCGTGATCAGTGCATGATCAGCAGCCACGATCAGTGCATGATCAGCCACGTGATCAGTGTGATGATCAGCCACGTGATCAGTGCATGATCAGCCACGTGATCAGTGCATGATCAGCCACGTGATCAGTGCATGATCATCACGTGATCAGTGCGTGATGATCAGTGCGCATCATGCCACGTGATCAGTGCATGATCAGCCACGTGATCAGTGCATGATCAGTCACGTGATCAGTGCATGATCAGCCACGTGATCAGTGCATGATCAGCCACGTGATCATCATGATGTGCATGATCAGCCACGTGATCAGTGCATGATCAGCCACGTGATCAGTGCATGATCAGCCACGTGATCAGTGCATGATCATCACGTGTGATCAGCATGATCAGTCACGTGCGTGATCAGTGCATGATCAGCGTGATCAGTGCATGATCAGCCACGTGATCAGTGCATGATCAGCCACGTGATCAGTGCATGATCAGTCACGTGATCAGTGCATGATCAGCCACGTGATCAGTGCATGATCAGTCACGTGATCAGTGCATGATCAGCCACGTGATCAGTGTGCATGATCAGCCACGTGATCAGTGCATGATCAGCCACGTGATCAGTGCATGATCAGCCACGTGATCAGTGCATGATCAGCCACGTGATCAGTGCATGATCAGCCACGTGATCAGTGCATGATCAGTCACGTGATCAGTGCATGATCAGCCACGTGATCAGTGCATGATCAGCCACGTGATCAGTGCATGTGCATGATCAGCCACGTGATCAGTGCATGATCAGCCACGTGATCAGTGCATGATCAGCCACGTGATCAGTGTGCATGATCCAGTGATCAGTGCGTGATCAGTGCATGATCAGCCCGTGATCAGTGCATGATCAGTCCGTGATGATCAGTGCATGATCAGCCACGTGATCAGTGCATGATCAGCCACGTGATCAGTGCATGATCAGTCACGTGATCAGTGCATGATCAGCCACGTGATCAGTGCATGATCAGCCACGTGATCAGTGCATGATCAGCCACGTGATCAGTGCATGATCAGCCACGTGATCAGTGCATGATCAGTCACGTGATCAGTGCATGATCAGCCACGTGATCAGTGCATGATCAGCCACGTGATCAGTGCATGATCAGCCACGTGATCAGTGCATGATCAGCCACGTGATCAGTGCATGATCAGTCACGTGATCAGTGCATGATCAGCCACGTGATCAGTGCATGATCAGCCACGTGATCAGTGCATGATCAGTCACGTGATCAGTGCATGATCAGTCAGCGTGATCAGTGCATGATCAGCCACGTGATCAGTGCATGATCAGCCACGTGATCAGTGCATGATCAGTCACGTGATCAGTGCATGATCAGCCACGTGATCAGTGCATGATCAGCCACGTGATCAGTGCATGATCGATCAGCCACGTGATCAGTGCATGATCAGTCCGTGATCAGTGCATGATCAGCCACGTGATCAGTGCATGATCAGCCACGTGATCAGTGCATGATCAGCCACGTGATCAGTGCATGATCAGCCACGTGATCAGTGCATGATCAGCCACGTGATCAGTGCATGATCAGCCACGCGTGATCAGTGCATGATCAGCCACGTGATCAGTGCATGATCAGCCACGTGATCAGTGCATGATCAGCCACGTGATCAGTGCATGATCAGCCACGTGATCAGTGCATGATCAGCCACGTGATCAGTGCATGATCAGCCACGTGATCAGTGCATGATCAGCCACGTGATCAGTGCATGATCAGCCACGTGATCAGTGCATGATCAGCCACGTGATCAGTGCATGATCATCACCGTGATCAGTGCATGATCAGCCACGTGATCAGTGCATGATCAGCCACGTGATCAGTGCATGATCAGCCACGTGATCAGTGCATGATCAGCCACGTGATCAGTGCATGATCAGCCACGTGATCAGTGCATGATCAGCCACGTGATCAGTGCATGATCAGCCACGTGATCAGTGCATGATCAGCCACGTGATCAGTGCATGATCAGCCACGTGATCAGTGCATGATCAGCCACGTGATCAGTGCATGATCAGCCCACGTGATCAGTGCATGATCAGTCACGTGATCAGTGCATGATCAGCCACGTGATCAGTGCATGCAGCCATGTGATCAGTGCATGATCAGCCCGTGATCAGTGCATGATCAGCCACGTGATCAGTGCATGATCAGCCACGTGATCAGTGCATGATCAGTCACGTGATCAGTGCATGATCAGCCACGTGATCAGTGCATGATCAGCCGCGTGATCAGTGCATGATCAGTGCGTGATCAGTCATGATCACGTGATCAGTGCATGATCAGCCCGCGTGATCAGTGCATGATCAGCCACGTGATCAGTGCATGATCAGCCACGTGATCAGTGCATGATCAGCCACGTGATCAGTGCATGATCAGCCGCGTGATCAGTGCATGATCAGCCACGTGATCAGTGCATGATCAGCCACGTGATCAGTGCATGATCAGCCGCGTGATCAGTGCATGATCATGATCAGCCACGTGATCAGTGCATGATCAGTCACGTGATCAGTGCATGATCAGCCCGCGTGATCAGTGCATGATCAGCCACGTGATCAGTGCATGATCAGTCACGTGTGATCAGTGCATGATCAGCCACGTGATCAGTGCATGATCAGCCACGTGATCAGTGCATGATCAGCCACGTGATCAGTGCATGATCAGTCACGTGATCAGTGCATGATCAGCCACGTGATCAGTGCATGATCAGCCGTGTGATCAGTGCATGATCAGCCACGTGATCAGTGCATGATCAGCCACGTGATCAGTGCATGATCAGTCACGTGATCAGTGCATGATCAGCCACGTGATCAGTGCATGATCAGCCACGTGATCAGTGCATGATCAGCCACGTGATCAGTGCATGATCAGCCACGTGATCAGTGCATGATCAGCCCACGTGATCAGTGCATGATCAGCCACGTGATCAGTGCATGATCAGCCACGTGATCAGTGCATGATCAGGCACGTGATCAGTGCATGATCAGCCACGTGATCAGTGCATGATCAGTCACGTGATCAGTGCATGATCAGTGCGTGATGATCAGCCACGTCAGCCGCGTGATCAGTGCATGATCAGCCACGTGATCAGTGCATGATCAGCCACGTGATCAGTGCATGATCAGCCACGTGATCAGTGCATGATCAGCCACGTGATCAGTGCATGATCAGCCACGTGATCAGTGCATGATCAGTCCACGTGATCAGTGCATGATCAGCCACGTGATCAGTGTGCATGATGATCAGTGATCACGTGATCAGTGCATGATCAGCCACGTGATCAGTGCATGATCAGTCACGTGATCAGTGCATGATCAGTCACGTGATCAGTGCATGATCAGCCGCGTGATCAGTGCATGATCAGCCACGTGATCAGTGCATGATCAGCCACGTGATCAGTGCATGATCAGTCACGTGATCAGTGCATGATGCAGTCACGTGATCAGTGCATGATCAGCCACGTGATCAGTGTGCATGATCAGTCGTGATCAGTGCATGATCAGTCACGTGATCGTCATGATCAGTGCATGATGATCATCAGCATGATCAGTGCGTGATCAGTGCATGATCAGCCACGTGATCAGTGCATGATCAGCCACGTGATCAGTGCATGATCAGCCACGTGATCAGTGCATGATCAGCCACGTGATCAGTGCATGATCAGCCACGTGATCAGTGCATGATCAGTCAGTGCGTGATCAGTGCATGATCAGCCGCGTGATCAGTGCATCATCAGCCACGTGATCAGTGCATGATCAGCCACGTGATCAGTGCATGATCAGCCGCGTGATCAGTGCATCATGATCAGCCACGTGATCAGTGCATGATCAGCCACGTGATCAGTGCATGATCAGCCACGTGATCAGTGCATGATCAGCCACGTGATCAGTGCATGATCAGTCACGTGATCAGTGCATGATCAGATCACGTGATCAGTGCATGATCAGCCACGTGATCAGTGTGCATGATCAGCCACGTGATCAGTGCATGATCAGCCACGTGATCAGTGCATGATCAGCCACGTGATCAGTGCATGATCAGCCACGTGATCAGTGCATGATCAGCCACGTGATCAGTGCATGATCAGCCACGTGATCAGTGCATGATCAGCCACGTGATCAGTGCATGATCAGCCACGTGATCAGTGCATGATCAGTCACGTGATCAGTGCGTGATCAGTGCACGTGATCAGTGCATGATCAGTCACGTGATCAGTGCATGATCAGCCACGTGATCAGTGCATGATCAGCCACGTGATCAGTGCATGATCAGTCACGTGATCAGTGTATGATCAGCCACGTGATCAGTGCATGATCAGCCACGTGATCAGTGCATGATCAGCCACGTGATCAGTGCATGATGAGTCACGTGATCGTGTCATGATCAGCCACGTGATCAGTGCATGCACAGTCCCGTGGTCAGTGTATGATCAGCCACGTGATCAGTGCATATTCAGCCACGTGATCAGTGCATGATCAGTCACGTGATCAGTGAATGATCAGCCACGTGATCAGTGCATGAACAGGCACGTGATCAGTGCATGATCAGCCACGTGACCAGTATATGATTAATCAGTGCATGATCATCCACGTGATCAGTGCATGCACAGTCAAGTGATCAGTGCCTGCAGTCACGTGATCAGTATAAGATCAGTCACGTGATCAGAGTATGATCAGCCACGTGATCAGTGCATGATCAGCCACGTGATCAGTGTATGATCACGTGATCAGTGTGCATGATCAGCCACGTGATCAGTGATGATCAGCCACGTGATCAGTGCATGATCAGCCACGTGATCAGTGCATGATCAGCCACGTGATCAGTGCATGATCAGCCACGTGATCAGTGCATGATCAGCCACGTGATCAGTGCATGATCATCAGCCACGTGATCAGTGCATGATCAGTCACGTGATCAGTGCATGATCAGCCACGTGTGATCAGTGCATGATCACGTGATCAGTGCATGATCAGTGCACGTGATCAGTGCATGATCATCACGTGATCAGTGCATGATCAGTGCATGATCACGTGATCAGTGCATGATCAGCCACGTGATCAGTGCATGATCAGCCACGTGATCAGTGCATGATCAGTCGTATGCGTGATCAGTGCATGATCAGCCACGTGATCAGTGTGCATGATCAGTGCGTGATCAGTGCATGATCATCAGCGTGATCAGTGCATGTATGATCAGCCACGTGATCAGTGCATGATCAGCCACGTGATCAGTGCATGATCAGCCACGTGATCAGTGCATGATCAGCCACGTGATCAGTGCATGATCAGCCACGTGATCAGTGCATGATCAGTCACGTGATCAGTGCATGATCAGCCACGTGATGAGTGATCATGATCAGTGCACGTGATCAGTGCATGATCAGCCACGTGATCAGTGCATGATCAGTCACGTGATCAGTGCATGATCAGCCACGTGATCAGTGCATGATCAGCCACGTGATCAGTGCATGATCAGCCACGTGATCAGTGCATGATCAGCCACGTGATCAGTGCATGATCAGCCACGTGATCAGTGCATGATCAGCGACGTGATCAGTGATCAGTGCATGATCAGCCACGTGATCAGTGCATGATCAGCCACGTGATCAGTGCATGATCAGTCCACGTGATCAGTGCATGATCAGCCACGTGATCAGTGCATGATCAGCCACGTGATCAGTGCATGATCAGCCACGTGATCAGTGCATGATCAGCCACGTGATCAGTGCATGATCAGCCACGTGATCAGTGCATGATCAGCCACGTGATCAGTGCATGATCAGCCACGTGATCAGTGTGCATGATCAGCCACGTGATCAGTGCATGATCAGCCACGTGATCAGTGCATGATCATGATCGCGTGATCAGTGCATGATCAGTCAGTGCGTGATCAGTGTGATGTCATCAGTGATCAGTGATCAGCCACGTGATCAGTGCATGATCAGCCACGTGATCAGTGCATGATCAGCCACGTGATCAGTGCATGATCAGCCGCGTGATCAGTGCATGATCAGCCACGTGATCAGTGCATGATCAGTCGCGTGATCATGTGCATGATCAGCCACGTGATCAGTGCATGATCAGTCACGTGATCAGTGCATGATCAGCCACGTGATCAGTGCATGATCAGCCACGTGATCAGTGCATGATCAGCCACGTGATCAGTGCATGATCAGCCACGTGATCAGTGCATGATCAGCCACGTGATCAGTGCATGATCAGCCACGTGATCAGTGCATGATCAGCCACGTGATCAGTGCATGATCAGATCCACGTGATCAGTGCATGATCAGTCACGTGATCAGTGCATGATCAGTCACGTGATCAGTGCATGATCAGTGCGTGATCAGTGCATGATCAGTCATGATCAGTGCATGATCAGCCACGTGATCAGTGCATGATCAGCCACGTGATCAGTGCATGATCAGCCCGCGTGATCAGTGCATGATCAGCCACGTGATCAGTGCATGATCAGTCACGTGATCAGTGCATGATCAGTCGATCGTGATCAGTGCATGATCAGCCACGTGATCAGTGCATGATCAGTCACGTGATCAGTGCATGATCAGCCACGTGATCAGTGCATGATCAGCCACGTGATCAGTGCATGATCAGCCACGTGATCAGTGTGCATGATCAGTCACGTGATCAGTGCATGATCAGCCACGTGATCAGTGCATGCATGATCAGCCACGTGATCAGTGCATGATCAGCCACGTGATCAGTGCATGATCAGTCACGTGATCAGTGCATGATCAGCCACGTGATCAGTGTGCATGATCAGCCACGTGATCAGTGCATGATCAGCCACGTGATCAGTGCATGATCAGCCACGTGATCAGTGCATGATCAGCCACGTGATCAGTGCATGATCAGCCACGTGATCAGTGCATGATCAGCCACGTGATCAGTGCATGATCAGCCACGTGATCAGTGCATGATCAGTCACGTGATCAGTGCATGATCAGCCACGTGATCAGTGCATGATCAGCCACGTGATCAGTGCATGATCAGCCACGTGATCAGTGCATGATCAGCCACGTGATCAGTGCATGATCAGCCACGTGATCAGTGCATGATCAGCCACGTGATCAGTGCATGATCAGCCACGTGATCAGTGCATGATCAGCCACGTGATCAGTGCATGATCAGCCACGTGATCAGTGCATGATCAGCCACGTGATCAGTGCATGATCAGCCACGTGATCAGTGCATGATCAGCCACGTGATCAGTGCATGATCAGTCACGTGATCAGTGCATGATCAGCCACGTGATCAGTGCATGATCATGCGTGATCAGTGCACGTGATCAGTGTGTGATCAGTGCATGATCATCAGCCACGCGTGATCAGTGCATGATCAGCCACGTGATCAGTGCATGATCAGCCACGTGATCAGTGCATGATCAGCCACGTGATCAGTGCATGATCAGCCACGTGATCAGTGCATGATCAGCCACGTGATCAGTGCATGATCAGTCACGTGATCAGTGCATGATCAGCCACGTGATCAGTGCATGATCAGCACGTGATCAGTGCATGATCAGATGATCAGTGCATGATCACGTGATCAGTGCATGATCAGTCACGTGATCAGTGCATGATGATCGTGATCAGTGCGTGATCAGTGCATGATCAGCCACGTGATCAGTGCATGATCAGTCAGTGCGTGATCAGTGCATGATCAGCCACGTGATCAGTGCATGATCAGCCACGTGATCAGTGCATGATCAGCCACGTGATCAGTGCATGATCAGCCACGTGATCAGTGCATGATCAGCCACGTGATCAGTGCATGATCAGTCACGTGATCAGTGTGATGATCATGATCATCAGTGCGTGATCAGTCACGTGATCAGTGATCATCAGCCACGTGATCAGTGCATGAGCGTGATCAGTGCGTGATCAGTGCATGATCAGTGCACGTGATCAGTGCATGATCAGATCACGTGATCAGTGCATGATCAGCCACGTGATCAGTGCATGATCAGCCACGTGATCAGTGCATGATCAGTCACGTGATCAGTGCATGATCAGCCACGTGATCAGTGCATGATCAGCCACGTGATCAGTGCATGATCAGCCACGTGATCAGTGCATGATCAGCCACGTGATCAGTGCATGATCAGTCACGTGATCAGTGCATGATCAGTCACGTGATCAGTGCATGATCAGCCACGTGATCAGTGCATGATCAGCCACGTGATCAGTGCATGATCAGTCACGTGATCAGTGCATGATCAGCCACGTGATCAGTGCATGATCAGCCACGTGATCAGTGCATGATCAGCCACGTGATCAGTGCATGATCAGCCACGTGATCAGTGCATGATCAGTCACGTGATCAGTGCATGATCACGTGCCGCGTGATCAGTGCATGATCAGCCACGTGATCAGTGCATGATCAGTCACGTGATCAGTGCATGATCAGCCACGTGATCAGTGCATGATCAGCCACGTGATCAGTGCATGATCAGCCACGTGATCAGTGCATGATCAGCCACGTGATCAGTGCATGATCAGCCACGTGATCAGTGCATGATGATCAGTGTGATCAGTGCATGATCAGTCACGTGATCAGTGCATGATCAGTCACGTGATCAGTGCATGATCAGTCACGTGATCAGTGCATGATCAGCCACGTGATCAGTGCATGATCAGCCACGTGATCAGTGCATGATCAGCCACGTGATCAGTGCATGATCAGCCACGTGATCAGTGCATGATCAGTCGTGATCAGTGCATGATCAGCCACGTGATCAGTGCATGATCAGCCACGTGATCAGTGCATGATCAGCCACGTGATCAGTGCATGATCAGCCACGTGATCGTGTGCATGATCAGCCACGTGATCAGTGCATGATCAGCCACGTGATCAGTGCATGATCAGCCACGTGATCAGTGCATGATCAGCCGTGTGATCAGTGCATGATCAGCCACGTGATCAGTGCATGATCAGTCACGTGATCAGTGCATGATCAGCCACGTGATCAGTGCATGATCAGCCACGTGATCAGTGCATGATCAGCCACGTGATCAGTGCATGATCAGCCACGTGATCAGTGCATGATCAGTCACGTGATCAGTGTATATGATCAGCCACGTGATCAGTGCATGATCAGCCACGTGATCTGTTGCATGATCAGCCACGTGATCAGTGCATGATCAGCCACGTGATCAGTGCATGATCAGCCACGTGATCAGTGCATGATCAGTCACGTGATCCGTGATCAGTGCATGATCAGTGCATGATCAGCCGCGTGATCAGTGCATGATCAGCCACGTGATCAGTGCATGATCAGTCACGTGATCAGTGAATGATCAGCCACGTGATCAGTGCATGAACAGGCACGTGATCAGTGCATGATCAGCCACGTGATCAGTATGATGATTAATCAGTGCATGATCATCCACGTGATCAGTGCATGATCAGCCACGTGATCAGTGCATGATCAGTCACGTGATCAGTGTATGATCAGTCACGTGATCAGTGCATGATCAGCCACGTGATCAGTGCATGATCAGCCACGTGATCAGTGCATGATCAGCCACGTGATCAGTGCATGATCAGCCACGTGATCAGTGCATGATCAGCCACGTGATCAGTGCATGATCAGCCACGTGATCAGTGCATGATCAGGCACGTGATCAGTGCATGATCAGCCACGTGATCAGTGCATGATCAGCCACGTGATCAGTGCATGATCAGTTACGTGATCAGTGCATGGGCAGTCCCGTGATCAGTGCATGATCACCCACGTGATCAGTGCATGATCAGCCACGTGATCAGTGTATGATCAGACACGTGATCAGTGCATGATCAGCCACGTGATCAGTGCATGATCAGCCACGTGATCAGTGCATGATCAGCCACGTGATCAGTGAATGATCAGCCACGTGATCAGTGCATGATCAGCCACGTGATCAGTGCATCAGCCGCGTGATCAGTGCGTGATCAGTGCATGATCAGCCACGTGATCAGTGCATGATCAGCCACGTGATCAGTGCATGATCAACCACGTGATCAGTGCATGATCAGCCACGTGATCAGTGCATGATCAGTCACGTGATCAGTGTATGGTCAGTCACGTGATCAATGCATGATCAGCCACGTGATCAGTGCATGATCAGGCACACGTGATCAGTGCATGATCAGTCAGGTGATCAGTGCATGATCAGCCACGTGATCAGTGCATGATCAGCACGTGATCAGCCACGTGATGTGCCTGATCATGCCATGTGATCAGCCATGAGATCAGTGCAGTGCATGATCAGGCACGTGATCAGTGCATGATCAGCCACGTGATCAGTGCATGCACAGTCCAGTGCATGATCAGCCACGTGCATGATCAGCCACGTGATCAGTGCATGATCATCCACGTGATCAGTGTATGATCAGCCACGTGATCAGTGCATGATCAGCCACGTGATCAGTGCATGATCAGACACGTGATCAGTGTATGATCAGCACGTGATCAGTGCATGATCAGCCACGTGATCAGTGCATGATCAGGCACGTGATCAGTGCATGATCAAGACACGTGATCAGTGCATGACCAGTCACGTGATCAGTGCATGATCAGACACGTGATCAGTGCATGATCAGGCGCGTGATCAGTGCATGATCAGTCACGTGCTCAGTGTATGATCAGCTACGTCATCAGTACATGATTGCCATGTGATAAGTGCATGATCAGCCACGTAATCTGGGCATGATAGCCAGCTAACAAATGCATGATCAGCAACGTGATTAGTGCATGATCAGCCACATGATCTGTGCAGGATCAATCACGTGATCAGTGTATGATCAGCCACGTCATCAGTGCATGTGCAGTCACGTGATCAGTGTATGATCAGCCACGTGATCAGTGCATGATAGCCAAGTGATCAATGCATGATAGCTACGTGATCAGTGCCTGCTCAGTCACATTATCAGTGCATGATCAGCCACGTGATCAGTGCATGATAGCCATGTGATCATTGCGTACAGTTACATGATCAGTGCATGCGCAGTCACGTGATAGTGCATGATACCCACGTGATCAGCAAATGATCAATAACATGATCAGCAGCATTTAGACACGTGATCACTGTATGCTCAGTCACGTGACCAGTTCC
>NW_027220036.1:0-39178 GCF_027580195.1 Bos mutus
TCATGCACTGATCCGTGGCTGATCATGCACTGATCACGTGGCTGATCATGCACTGATCACGTGACTGTGCATGCACTGATTCACGCTGATCATGCACTGATCACGTGGCTGATGATCATGCACTGATCACGTGGCTGATCATGCACTGATCACGTGACTGATCATGCACTGATTCACGTGACTGATCATGCACTGATCACGTGGCTGATCATGCACTGATCACGTGGCTGATCATACACTGATCACGTGCACTGATCATGCACTGACTGATCACCTGAATATTCATGCACTGATCACGCACTGATCACTGATCACGTGGCTGATCATGCACTGATCACGTGGCTGATCATGCACTGATCAGCTGATCATGCACTGATCACGTGGCTGATCATGCACTGATCACGTGACTGATCATGCACTGATCACGTGGCTGATCATGCACTGATCACCTGGCTGATCATGCACTGATCACGTCATCTGATCATGCACTGATCACGTGGCTGATCATGCACTGATCACGTGGCTGATCATGCACTGATCACGTGGCTGATCATGCACTGATCACGTGGCTGATCATGCACTGATCACGTGACTGATGGCTGATCATGCACTGATCACGTGGCTGATCATGCACTGATCACGTGGCTGATCATGCACTGATCATGCTGATCATGCACTGATCACTGATCATGCACTGATCACGTGGCTGATCATGCACTGATCATCGTGGCTGATCATGCACTGATCACGTGGCTGATCATACACTGATCACGTAACTGATCATGCACTGATCACGTGGCTGATCATGCACTGATCACGTGGCTGATCATGCACTGATCACGTAGCTGATCATGCACTGATCACGTGACTGATCATGCACTGATCACGTGGCTGATCATGCACTGATCACGTGACTGATCATGCACTGATCACGTGACTGATCATGCACTGATCACGTGGCTGATCATGCACTGATCACGTACACTGATCATGCACTGATCACGTGGCTGATCATGCACTGATCACGTGGCTGATCATGCACTGATCACGTGACTGATCATGCACTGATCGTGGCTGATCATGCACTGATCACGTGGCTGATCATGCACTGATCACACGTGACTGATCATGCACTGATCACGTGCTGATCATGCACTGATCACGTGGCTGATCATGCACTGATCACGCGTGCTGATCATGCACTGATCACGTGGCTGATCATGCACTGATCACGTGGCTGATCATGCACTGATCACGTGCTGATCATGCACTGATCATGGCTGATCATGCACTGATCACGTGACTGATCATGCACTGATCACACGTGCTGATCATGCACTGATCACGTGGCTGATCATACACTGATCACGTGGCTGACTGTCATCATGCACTGATCACGTGGCTGATCATGCACTGATCACGTGGCTGATCATGCACTGATCTGTGCTGATCATGCACTGATCATGCACTGATCATCACTGACTGATCATCATGCTGATCATGCACTGATCACGTGGCTGATCATCACACTGATCACGTGACTGATCATGCACTGATCACGTGACTGATCATGCACTGATCACGTGGCTGATCATGCACTGATCACGTGACTGATCATGCACTGATCATCGTGACTGATCATGCACTGATCACATGCTGATCATGCACTGATCACGTGGCTGATCATGCACTGATCACGTGGCTGATCATGCACTGATCACGTGGCTGATCATGCACTGATCACGTGACTGATCATGCACTGATCACGTGGCTGATCATGCACTGATCTGACTGATCACGTGATCTGATCATGCACTGATCACGTGGCTGATCATGCACTGATCACGTGACTGATCATGCACTGATCACGTGCTGATCATGCACTGATCACGTGACTGATCATGCACTGATCACGTGGCTGATCATGCACTGATCACGTGGCTGATCATGCACTGATCACGTGGCTGATCATGCACTGATCACGTGACTGATCATGCATGATCATGATCACGTGACTGATCATGCACTGATCACGTGACTGATCATGCACTGATCACATGGCTGATCATGCACTGATCACGTGGCTATCATGCCCTGATCACGTGGCTGATCATATACTGATCACGTGACTGATCATGCACTGATCACGTGCTTCTTCATGCACTGATCACGTGGCTGATCATGCACTGATCACGTGACTGATCATGCACTGATCACGTGGCTGATCATGCACTGATCACGTGGCTGATCATGCACTGATCACGTGGCTGATCATATACTGATCACGTGACTGATCATGCACTGATCACGCTGCTGATCATGCACTGATCACGTGGCTGATCATGCACTGATCACGTTGCTGATCATGCACTGATCACGTGACTGATCATGCACTGATCGTGACTGCTGATCATGCACTGATCGTGGCTGACTGACTGATCACACACTGGCTGATCATGCACTGATCACGTGGCTGATCATGCACTGATCACGTGGCTGATCATGCACTGATCACGTGGCTGATCATACACTGATCACGTGACTGATCATGCACTGATCACGCTGATCATGCTGATCATCACTGATCATGCACTGATCACGTGGCTGATCATGCTGATCACACGTGGCTGATCATGCACTGATCGTGTGACTGATCATGCACTCACGTGGCCTGATCATGCACTGATCACGTGGCTGATCATGCACTGATCACGTGGCTGATCATGCACTGATCACGTGACTGATCATGCACTGATCGTGTGGCTGATCATGCACTGATCACGTGGCTGATCATGCACTGATCACGTGGCTGATCATGCACTGATCACGTGACTGATCATGCACTGATCACACGTGGCTGATCATGCACTGATCACGTGGCTGATCATGCACTGATCACGTGGCTGATCATGCACTGATCATCGTGGCTGATCATGCACTGATCACGTGGCTGATCATGCTGATGATCATGACTGATCATGCACTGATCTGATCACTGATCATGCACTGATCACGTGGCTGATCTGCACTGATCACGTGACTGATCATGCACTGATCACGTGACTGATCATGCACTGATCACTGACTGATCATCACTCACTGATCACACTGATCACACTGATCATGCACTGATCACGTGACTGATCATGCACTGATCACGTGGCTGATCATGCACTGATCATGTGGCTGATCATGCACTGATCACGTGGCTGATCATGCACTGATCACGTGGCTGATCATGCTGATGATCACGTGGCTGATCATGCACTGATCACGTGGCTGATCATGCACTGATCACGTGACTGATCATGCACTGATCACGTGCTGATCATGCACTGATCACGTGACTGATCATGCACTGATCACACTGCTGATCATGCACTGATCACGTGGCTGATCATGCACTGATCACGTGGCTGATCATGCACTGATCACGTGGCTGATCATGCACTGATCACGTGGCTGATCATGCACTGATCACGTGGCTGATCATGCACTGATCGTGACTGATGCTGATCATGCACTGATCACGTGGCTGATCATGCACTGATCACGTGGCTGATCATGCACTGATCACGTGGCTGATCATGCACTGATCACGTGGCTGATCATGCACTGATCACGTGGCTGATCATGCACTGATCGTGACTGACTGATCATGCACTGATGCACGTGACTGATCATGCACTGATCATGCACTGATCACGCACTGATCATGCACTGATCATGCACTGATCACGTGGCTGATCATGCACTGATCACGTGACTGATCATGCACTGATCACGTGGCTGATCATGCACTGATCACACTGATCATGTGCACTGATCATACACTGATCATGTGACTGATCATGCACTGATCACGATGACTGATCATGCACTGATCACGTGGCTGATCATGCACTGATCACGTGGCTGATCATGCACTGATCATGTGCTGATCATGCACTGATCACTGACTGATCATGCACTGATCTGATCATGCACTGATCACGTGGCTGATCATGCACTGATCACGTGGCTGATCATGCACTGATCACATGGCTGATCATGCACTGATCACGTGACTGATCATGCACTGATCACGTGGCTGATCACACTGATCACTGTGGCTGATCATGCACTGATCACGTGGCTGATCACGTGGCTGATCATGCACTGATCATCACGTGGCTGCATCATGCACTGATCACGTGGCTGATCATGCACTGATCACGTGGCTGATCATGCACTGATCACGTGGCTGATCATGCACTGATCACGTGGCTGATCATGCACTGATCACGTGGCTGATCATGCACTGATCACGTGTGACTGATCATGCACTGATCACGTGATCTGATCATGCACTGATCACGTGATCACTGATCATGCACTGATCACGTGACTGATCATGCACTGATCACGTGGCTGATCATGCACTGATCACGTGGCTGATCATGCACTGATCACGTGGCTGATCATGCACTGATCACGTGGCTGATCATGCACTGATCACGTGTGGCTGATCATGCACTGATCGTGGCTGATCATGCACTGATCACGTGACTGATCATGCACTGATGATCGTGGCTGATCATGCACTGATCACGTGGCTGATCATGCACTGATCACGTGCTGATCATACACTGATCACGTGACTGATGCATGCACTGATCACGTGGCTGATCATGCACTGATCACGTGGCTGATCATGCTGATGGCTGATCACACTGATGCACTGATCGCACTGATCACGTGGCTGATCATGCACTGACGTGTGACTGATCATGATCACTGATCACGTGACTGATCATGCATGCTGATCTGATCATCATGCACTCACTGATCACTGATCACGTGACTGATGCACTGATCATCACTGATCATGCACTGATCTGATCATAATGCTGATCATGCACTGATCACGTGACTGATCATGCACACTGATCACGTGCTGATCATGCACTGATCACGTGCTGATCATGCACTGATCACGTGGCTGATCATGCACTGATCACGTGGCTGATCATGCACTGATCACGTGGCTGATCATGCACTGATCACGTGGCTGATCATGCACTGATCACGTGACTGATCATGCACTGATGGCTGATCATGCTGATCATGATCACTGATCACGTGACTGATCATGCACTGATCACGTGCTGATCATGCACTGATCACGTGGCTGATCATGCACTGATCATGATGGCTGATCATGCACTGATCACGTGGCTGATCATACACTGATCACGTGACTGATCATGCACTGATCACGTGGCTGATCATGCACTGATGATCACGTGGCTGATCATGCACTGATCACGTGAGCTGATCATGCACTGATCACGTGGCTGATGATCATGCACTGATCACGTGGCTGATCATGCACTGATCACGTGGCTGATCATGCACACTGATCACGTGACTGATCATGCACTGATCACGTGGCTGATCATGCACTGATCACGTGGCTGATCATGCACACTGATCACGTGGCTGATCATGCACTGATCACGTGACTGATCATGCACTGATCACGTGGCTGATCATGCACTGATCACGCTGATCATGCACACTGATCACGATCTGATCATGCACTGATCACGTGACTGATCATGCACTGATCACGTGGCTGATCATGCACTGATCACGCTGACTGCTGATCATGCACTGATCACGTGGCTGATCATGCACTGATCACGTGGCTGACTGATCATGCACTGATCACGTGACTGATCATGCACTGATCACGTGACTGATCATGCACTGATGATCACGTGACTGATCACTGCACTGATCACGTGGATCATGCACTGATCACGTGGCTGATCATGCACTGATCACGTGACTGATCATGCACTGATCACATCTGATCATGCATGCACTGATCACGTGCACTGATCATGCACTGATCACGTGGCTGATCATGCACTGATCACACTGATCATGCACTGATCATGCACTGATCACGTGACTGATCATGCATGCACTGATCACGTGGCTGATCATGCACTGATCGATCTGATGCTGATCATGCACTGATCACGTGCTGATCATGCACTGATCACGTGCGTGGCTGATCATGCACTGATCACACTGATCTGATCATGCACTGATCACGTGACTGATCATGCACTGATCACGTGACTGATCATGCACTGATCACGTGGCTGATCATGCACTGATCACGTGATCTGATCATGCACTGATCACGTGGCTGATCATGCACTGATCACGTGCACTGATCATGCACTGATCACGTGGCTGATCATGCACTGATCACTGGCTGATGATGCACTGATCACGTGGCTGATCATGCACTGATGACTGATCATGCACTGATCATGTGGCTCATCATGCACTGATCGTGGCTGATCATGCACTGATCACGTGGCTGATCATGCACTGATGGCTGGCTGGCTGATCATGCACTGATCACGTGACTGATCATGCACTGATCACATGTGGCTGATCATGCACTGATCACGTGGCTGATCATGCACTGATCACATGCTGATCATGCACTGATCATGCTGATCATGCACTGATCATGCGATCTGATCATGCACTGATCACGTGGCTGATCATGCACTGATCACGCTGACTGATCACACTGATCATGTGATCTGATCATGCACTGATCACGTGGCTGATCATGCACTGATCACGTGGCTGATCATGCACACTGATCACTGATCATGCTGATCATCACTGATCACTGATCATGTGACTGATCATGCACTGATCATGCACTGATCACGTGGCTGATCATGCACTGATCACGTGGCTGATCATGCACTGATCACGTGGCTGATCATGCACTGATCACGTGGCTGATCATACACTGATCACGTGACTGTTCATGCACTGATCACGTGGCTGATCATGCACTGATCACGTGGCTGATCATGCACTGATCACGTCCTGATCATACACTGATCACGTGACTGTTCATGCACTGATCACGTGGCTGATCATGCACTGATCACACGTGGCTGATCATGCACTGATCACGTGGCTGATCATGCACACTGATCACGTGGCTGATCATGCACTGATCATCACGTGGCTGATCATGCACTCATCACGTGGCTGATCATGCACTGATCACGTGGCTGATCATGCACTGATCACGTGGCTGATCATGCACTGATCATGTGGCTGATCATGCACTGATCACGTGCTGATCATGCACTGATCACTGCTGGCTCATGATCATGATCACTGATGATCATGCACTGATGCTGATCATGCACTGATCACGTGACTGATCATGCACTGATCACGTGGCTGATCATGCACTGATCACGTGGCTGATCATGCACTGATCATGTGGCTGATCATGATGACTGATCATCATGCTGATCATGCACTGATCACTGATGCACTGATCATGCACTGATCACGTGACTGATCATGCACTGATCACGTGGCTGATCATGCACTGATCACGTGGCTGATCACACTGATCACGTGCTGATCATGCACTGATCGTGGCTGATCATGCACTGATCACGTGGCTGATCATGCACTGATCACGGCTGGATCATGCATCATGCACTGATCGTGGCTGATCATGCACTGATCATCGTGTGGCTGATCATGCACTGATCACGTGACTGATCATGCACTGATCACGTGATCACTGATCATGCACTGATCACTGTGGCTGATCATGCACTGATCACGTGCTGATCATGCACTGATCACGTGGCTGATCATGCACTGATCACGTGGCTGATCATGCACTGATCACGTGCTGATCATGCACACTGATCACGTGACTCATCATGCACTGATCACGTGGCTGATCATGCACTGATCACGTGGCTGATCATGCACTGATCACGTGGCTGATCATGCACTGATCACGTGACTGATCATGCACTGATCACGTGGCTGATCATGCACTGATCACGTGGCTGATCATGCACTGATCACTGATCACTGATCATGCACTGATCACTGATCACTGATCACGTGACTGATCATGCACTGATCACGTGGCTGATCATGCACTGATCACGTGACTGATCATGCACTGATCACGTGACTGATCATGCACTGATCACTCATCACGTGGCTGATCATGCACTGATCACGTGGCGATCATGCACTGATCACTGATGCTGATCATGCACTGATCACGTGTGGCTGATCATGCACTGATCATGCGCTGCTGATCATGCACTGATCACGTGGCTGATCACTGATCATGTGACTGATGATCATCACTGATGTGGCTGATCATGCACTGATCACGTGGCTGATCATGCACTGATCACGTGACTGATCATGCACTGATCACGTGACTGATCATGCACTGATCACGTGGCTGATCATGCACACTGATCGTGGCTGATCATGCACTGATCACGTGACTGATCATGCACTGATCACGTGGCTGATCATGCACTGATCACGTGGCTGATCATGCACTGATCACGTGGCTGATCATGCACTGATCACATGACTGATCACTGCACTGATCACGTGGCTGATCATGCACTGATCACGCACTGATGATCGATGCTGATCATGCACTGATCACGTGGCTGATCATGCTGATGATCATCATGACTGATCATGCACTGATCATGCGTGGCTGATCATGCACTGATCATGTGCTGATCATGCACTGATCACGTGACTGGCTGATCATGCACTGATCACGTGGCTGATTATGCACTCTTCACGAGCCTGATCATGCACTGATCACGTGGCTGATCATGCACTGATCATGTGGCTGATCATGCACTTATCATGAGGCTGATCATGCACTGATCACGTGACTGATCATGCACACTGATCACGTCACTGATCATGCACTGATCACGTGGCTGATCATGCACTGATCGTGTGGCTGATCATGCACTGATCACGTGGCTGATCATGCACTGATCACGTGATGATCTGATCATGCACTGATCACGTGACTGATCATGCACTGATCACACTGGCTGATCATGCACTGATCACGTGGCTGATCATGCACTGATCACGTGGCTGATCATGCACTGATCACGTGACTGATCATGCACTGATCACGTGCTGATCATGCACTGATCACTGATCACGTGGCTGATCATGCACTGATCATGTGACTGATCACTGATCATCATGATGCATCATGCACTGATCACATGGCTGATCATGCACTGATCACGTGGCTGATCATGCACTGATCACGTGGCTGATCATGCACTGATCACGTGGCTGATTGCACTGATCTGATCACGATGATCATGCTGATCATGCACTGATCACGTGACTGATCATGCACACTGATCATCGTGGCTGATCATGCACTGATCACGTGGCTGATCATGCACTGATCACGTGGCTGATCATGCACTGATCACGTGGCTGATCATCATGCACTGATGATCGTGACTGATGATCATGATCACTGATCACGTGGCTGATCATGCACTGATCACGTGGCTGATCATGCACTGATCACGTGGCTGATCATGCACTGATCACGCGTGCTGATCATGCACTGATCACGTGGCTGATCATGCACTGATCACGTGGCTGATCATGCACTGATCACGTGACTGATCATGCACTGATCACGTGACTGATCATGCACTGATCACGTGCTGATCATGCACTGATCACGTGGCTGATCATGATCATGCTGATCATCACTGATCACGTGATCTGATCATGCACTGATCACGTGACTGATCATGCACTGATCGTGTGCTGATGCTGATCATGCACTGATCACGTGGCTGATCATGCACTGATCACGTGATCATGCTGATCATGCACTGATCACGTGCTGCTGATCATGCACTGATCACGCTGATCATCATGCACTGATCATGCACTGATCATGTGACTGATCATGCTGATCTGATCACGTGGCTGATCATGCACTGATCACGTGACTGATCATGCACTGATCACGTGGCTGATGCACACTGATCACGTGGCTGATCATGCATGACTGATCATGACTGATCATGCTGATCTGCATGATCACTGCTGATCATGCACTGATCATGCACTGATGCTGATCACTGATCATGCACTGATCATCGTGGCTGATCATGCACTGATCACGTGGCTGATCATGCACTGATCACGTGGCTGATCATGCACTGATCACGTGACTGATCATGCACTGATGATCGTGGCTGATCATCACTGATCACGTGACTGATCATGCACTGATGATCATGCACTGATCACGTGGCTGATCATGCACTGATCACATGGCTGATCATGCACTGATCACGTGATCTGATCATCACTGATCACGTGACTGATCACACACTGATCATGCTGCTGATCATGCACTGATCACGTGGCTGATCATGCACTGATCACGTGGCTGATCATGCACTGATCACGTGCTGATCATGCACTGATCATGTCGCACTGATCACGCTGATCATCACTGATCACTGATCACGTGACTGATCATGCACTGATCATGCACATGTGCACGTGGCTGATCATGCACTGATCACGTGGCTGATCATGCACTGATCACGTGATCTGATCATGCACTGATCACGTGGCTGATCATGCACTGATCACGTGGCTGATCATGCACTGATCACGTGGCTGATGATCATGCACTGATCACGTGTGGCTGATCATGCACTGATCACGTGGCTGATCATGCACTGATCACGTGACTGATCATGCACTGATCACGTGGCTGATCATGCTGATGACTGACTGATCATGCACTGATCATGCACTGATCATGCACTGATCACGTGACTGACTGATCATGCACTGATCACGTGGCTGATCATGCACTGATCACGTGATCTGATCATGCACTGATCATGCTGATCATGCACTGATCATGCACTGACTGATCATGCACTGATCACGTGCTGATCATCACTGATCACGTGACTGATCATGCACTGATCACGTGGCTGATCATGCACTGATCACGTGGCTGTGGCTGATCATGCACTGATCGCTGATCATGCTGATCATGCACTGATCACGTGACTGATCATGCACTGATCACGTGGCTGATCATGCACTGATCATCACGTGGCTGATCATGCACTGATCACTGATGGCTGATCATGCACTGATCACGTGGCTGATCATGCACTGATCACGTGACTGATCATGCACTGATCACGTGGCTGATCATGCACTGATCACGTGGCTGATCATGCACTGATCACGCGTGGCTGATCATGCACTGATCACGTGACTGATCATGCACTGATCACGTGGCTGATCATGCACTGATCACGTGGCTGATCATGCACTGATCGTGACTCATCATGCACACTGATCACGGCTGATCTGATCATGCACTGATCACATCACTGATCATGCACTGATCACACTGATCACTGATCATCATGCACTGATGTGACTGACTCATGCACTGATCACGTGACTGATGCACTGACTGATGCTGATCATGCACTGATCACTGTGGCATGCACTGATCACGTGGCTGATCATGCACTGATCACGTGACTGATCATGCACTGATCACGTCTGATCTCATCACTGATCTGATCACGTGATCTGATCATGCTGATGACTGATCGCATGCTGATCATGCACTGATCACACTGATCATGCTGATCATGCACTGATCACATGCTGATCATGCACTGATCACGTGACTGATCATGCACTGATCACGTGGCTGATCATGGCTGATCTGATCACGTGGCTGATCATGCACTGATCACGTGGCTGATCATGCACTGATCACGTGACTGATCATGCACTGATCGTGTGGCTGATCATGCACTGATCACGTGGCTGATCATGCACTGATCGTGGCTGATCATGCACTGACTGATCGACTGGCTGATCATGCACTGATCACTGCTGATCATGCACTGATCACGTGGCTGATCATGCACACTGATCACTGGCTGATCATGCACTGATCACGTGGCTGATCATGCACTGATCACGTGCTGCTGATCATGATCACTGATCACATGACTGATCATGCACTGATCACGTGCTGATCATGCACTGATCACGTGGCTGATCATGCATGATCACACTGCTGATCATGGCTGATCATACACTGATCACTGACTGATCATGCACTGATCGATCGTGGCTGATCATGCACTGATCATCACTGCTGATCACTGATCTGATCATGCACTGATCATCACTGACTCACTGATGATCGCACTGATCATGCACTGACTGTGCTGATCATGCACTGATCACGTGCTGATGCACTGATCACGTGACTGATCATGCACTGATCATCGTGGCTGATCATGCACTGATCACGTGGCTGATCATGCACTGATCACGTGATCTGATCATGCACTGATCTGACTGATCATGCACTGATCACACTGGCTGATCATGCACTGATCACGTGGCTGATCATGCACTGATCACGTGGCTGATCATGCACTGATCACGTGCTGATCATGCATGATCACTGATCATGCACTGATCACGTGGCTGATCATGCACTGATCACGTGGCTGATCATGCACTGATCACGTGGCTGATCATGCACTGATCACGTGACTGATCATGCACTGATCACGTGGCTGATCATGCACTGATCACGTGACTATCATGCACTGATCATGCTGATCACGTGACTGATCATGCACTGATCGTGTGGCTGATCATGCACTGATCACGTGCTGATCATGCACTGATCACGTGACTGATCATGCACTGATCACGTGGCTGATCATGCACTGATCGTGTGATCATGCACTGATCACGTGGCTGATCATGCACTGATCACGTGGCTGATCATGCACTGACTGATCATGCTGCTGATCATGCACTGATCATGCACTGATCACTGATCTGATGATCATGCACTGATCACGTGACTGATCATGCACTGATCACGTGACTGATCATGCACTGATCATGTGGCTATGATGCACTGATCACGTGACTGATCATACACTGATATCGTGACTGATCATGCACAGATCACGTGCCTGATCATGCACTGATCACGTGGCTGATCATGCACTCTTCACGTGCTTGATCATGCACTGATCACGTGGCTCATCATGCTCTGATCACGAAGCTGATCATACACTGATCACGTGGCTGATCATGAACTAATCACGAAGCTGATCATACACTGATCACGTGGCTGATCATGCACTGATCACGTGGCTGATCATGCACTGATCACGTGCTGATCATCATGCTGATCATGCACTGATCATGTGGCTGATCATCATGTGGCGTGGCTGATCATGCACTGATCACGTGGCTGATCATGCACTGATCACGTGGCTGATCATGCACTGATGACGTGACTGATCATGCACTGATCACGTGGCCGATCATGCACTGATCACGTGGCTGATCATGCACTGATCACGTGGCTGATCATGCACTGATCACGTGGCTGATCATGCACTGATCACGTGGCTGATCATCATGCACTGATCTGTGCTGATCATGCACTGATCACGTGGCTGATCATGCACTGATCACTGATCTCATGCACTGATCATGCACTGATCACGTGACTGATCATGCACTGATCACGTGCTGATCATGCACTGATCACTGTGATGATCTGATCATGGCTGATCATGCACTGATCTGATCATGCACTGATCACTGATCACTGACTGATCATGCACTGATCATGTCACTGATCATGCACTGATCATGCTGACTGATCACACTGATCTGATGCATGCACTGATCACATGACTGATCATGCACTGATCACTGATGATCATGTGATCATGATCACATGACTGATCATGCACTGATGCACTGATCACGTGCTGATCATGCACTGATCACGTGGCTGATCATGCACTGATCACGTGGCTGATCATGCACTGATCATGACTGATCATGCACTGATCACGTGATGCTGATCATGCACTGATCACGTGGCTGATCATGCACTGATCACGTGGCTGATCATGCACTGATCACGTGGCTGATCATGCACTGATCACGTGACTGCTGATCATGCACTGATCACGTGGCTGATCATGCACTGATCACGTGGCTGATCATGCACTGATCACGTGGCTGATCATGCACTGATCACGTGGCTGATCATGCACTGATCACGTGACTGATCATGCACTGATCACGTGGCTGATCATGCACTGATCACGTGGCTGATCATGCACTGATCACGTGGCTGATCATGCACTGATCACATGCTGATCTGATCATGCACTGATCACGCTGCTGATCATGCACTGATCACGTGGCTGATCATGCACTGATCACGTGGCTGATCATGCACTGATCATCACGTGGCTGATCATGCACTGATCACGTGATCTGATCATGCACTGATCATGTGCTGATCATGCACTGATCACGTGCTGATGATCACTGCACTGATCGTGACTGATCATGCACACTGATCACGTGACTGATCATGCACTGATCACGTGACTGATCATGCACACTGATCACGCATGCTGATCATCATGCACTGATCACGTGACTGATCATCACACTGATCACGTGATCTGATCTGATCATGCACTGATCACTCATGGCTGATCATGCACTGATCACGTGGCTGATCATGCACTGATCACGTGGCTGATCATGCACTGATCACATGGCTGATCATGCACTGATCACGTGGCTGATCATGCACTGATCACGCTGCTGATCATGCACTGATCACGTGGCTGATCATGCACTGATCACGTGGCTGATCATGCACTGATCACGTGGCTGATCATGCACTGATCACACTGATGCACTGATCACGTGCTGATCACTGATCACGTGGCTGATCATGCACTGATCACACTGATCATGCACTGATCACGTGGCTGATCATGCACTGATCACGTGGCTGATCACTGATCACTGATCACATGACTGATCATGCACTGATGATCGTGGCTGATCATGCACTGATCACGTGGCTGATCATGCACTGATGCACTGATCATGCACTGATCATGCACTGATCACGTGGCTGATCATGCACTGATCGTGATGACTGATCACTGATGATCTGATGATCATGCTCATCATGCTGATCATCACATGCTGATCATGCACTGATCTGCGTGGCTGATCATGCACTGATCACGCTGCTGATCATGCACTGATCACGTGGCTGATCATGCACTGATCACGTGACTGATCATGCACTGATCACGTGGCTGATCATGCACTGATCACGTGACTGATCATGCACTGATCACATGCACTCATCATGCACTGATCACTGATCTGATCATCACTGATGATCACGTGGCTGATCATGCACTGATCATGTGGCTGATCATGCACTGATCACGTGACTGATCATGCACTGATCGTGGCTGATCATGCACTGATGATCGTGCTGATCATGCACTGATCACGTGGCTGATCACACACTGATCACGTGACTGATCATGCACTGATCACGTGGCTGATCATCTGCACTGATCTGATCATCATGCTGATCATGCATGGCTGATCATGCACTGATCATGCACTGATCACGTGGCTGATCATGCACTGATCACGTGGCTGATCATGCACTCATGCACTGGCTGTGGCTCATCATGCACTGATCACGCACTGATCATGCACTGATCACTGCTGATCATGCACTGATCGCGCTGACTGATCATGCACTGATCACGTGGCTGATCATGCACTGATCACGTGGCTGATCATGCACTGATCATCGTGACTGCTGATCATGCACTGATCACATGCACTGATCATGCACTGATCACGTGGCTGATCATGCACTGATCACGTGGCTGATCATGCACTGATCACGTGGCTGATCATGCACTGATCATGTGGCTGATCATGCACTGATCACGTGGCTGATCATGCACTGATCGTGGCTGATCATGCACTGATCACGTGGCTGATCATGCACTGATCACGTGACTGATCATGCACTGATCGTGGCTGATCATGCACTGATCACGTGGCTGATCATGCACTGATCACGTGACTGATCATGCACTGATCACTGATCGTGTGCTGATGATCATGCACTGATCACGTGGCTGATCATGCACTGATCACGACTGCTGATCATGCACTGATCACGTGGCTGATCATGCACTGATCACGTGATCTGATCATCACTGATCACGTGACTGATCATGCACTGATCACGTGGCTGATCATGCACTGATCACGTGACTGATCATGCACTGATCACGTGGCTGATCATGCACTGATGGCTGATGCTGATCATGCACTGATCACGTGGCTGATCATCATGATCACTGTGGCTGATCACGCACACTGATCACGTGACTGATGCACTGATCACATGCTGATCATGCACTGATCACGTGGCTGATCATGCACTGATCACTGACTGATCATGCACTGATCACACTGCTGATCATGCACTGATCACACTGATCATGCACTGATCACACATGGCTGATCATGCACTGATCACGTGCTGATCATGCACTGATCACGTGGCTGATCATGCACACTGATCACGTGGCTGATCATGCACTGATCACGTGGCTGATCATGCACTGATCACGGCTGCTGATCATGCACTGATCACGTGGCTGATGATCATGCACTGATCACTGATCACTGATCATGCACTGATCACGTGACTGATGCACTGATCACGTGGCTGATCATGCACTGATCACGTGTGACTGATCATGCACTGATCACGTGGCTGATCATGCACTGATCACGTGGCTGATCATGCACTGATCACGTGGCTGATCATGATCACTGATCACGTGACTGATCATGCTGATGATCGTGACTGATCATGCACTGATCACGTGACTGATCATGATCACTGATGATCACTGCTGATCATGCACTGATCATCTGCATGGCTGATCATGCACTGATCACGTGGCTGATCACTGCACTGATGATGGCTGATCATCATGCACTGATCACGTGGCTGATCATGCACTGATCACGTGGCTGATCATGCACTGATCACGTGGCTGATCATGCACTGATCACGTGGCTGATCATGCACTGATCACGTGACTGATCATGCACTGATCACGTGACTGATCATGCACTGATCACGTGGCTGATCATGCACTGATCACGTGACTGATCATGCACTGATCACGTGGCTGATCATGCACTGATGATCACGTGGCTGATCACTGATCACACTGATCACGTGGCTGATCACATGATCACTGATCACGTGGCTGATCATGCACTGATCACGTGGCTGATCATGCACTGATCACGTGGCTGATCATGATCTGATCACTGATCATGATCATCATGCACTGATCATGCACTGATCATGATCGCTGATCATGCACTGATCACGTGGCTGATCATGCACTGATCACTGGCTGATCATGCACTGATCACGTGGCTGATCATGCACTGATCACGTGACTGATCATGCACTGATCACGTGGACTGATCACTGCACTGATCACATGACTGATCATGCTGATCACGTGACTGATCATGCACTGATCACGTGGCTGATCATGCACTGATCACGTGGCTGATCATGCACTGATCACGTGGCTGATCATGCACTGATCACGTGGCTGATCATGCACTGATCACGTGGCTGATCATGCACTGATCACACTGATCATGCACTGATCACTGATCATGCACTGATCACGCTGATCATGCACTGGCTGATCATGCACACTGATCACGTGACTGATGATCATGCACTGATCACATGCACTGATCACTGATCATGCACTGATCATGCACTGATCATCATGCACTCATCATGCACTGATGCGTGACTGATCACTGATCACACTGATCACGTGACTGATCATGCACTGATCACGTGACTGATCATGCACTGATCACGTGGCTGATCATGCACTGATCGTGCTGCTGATCATGCACTGATCACGTGGCTGATCATGCACTGATCACGTGGCTGATCATGCACTGATCACGTGGCTGATCATGCACTGATCGGCTGATCATGCACTGATCACGTGGCTGATCATGCACTGATCACGTGGCTGATCATGCACTGATCACGTGTGATCTGATCATGCACTGATCACGTGACTGATCATGCACTGATCACATGCACTGATCATGCACTGATCACGCTGCTGATCACTGATCACGTGGCTGATCATGCACTGATCACGTGGCTGATCATGCACTGATCACGTGGCTGATCATGCACTGATCACGTGCTGATCATGCACTGATCACGTGGCTGATCATGCACTGATCACGTGGCTGATCATGCACTGATCACGTGACTGATCATGCACTGATCACGTGGCTGATCATGCACTGATCACGTGGCTGATCATGCACTGATCACGTGGCTGATCATGCACTGATCGTGACTGATCATGCACTGATCACGTGACTGATCATGCACTGATGATCACGTGGCTGATCATGCACTGATCACGTGGCTGATCATGCACTGATCACTGATGACTGATCATGCACTGATCACGGCTGCTGATCTGCACTGATCATCTGGCTGATCATGCACTGATCATCGTGATCTGATCATGCACTGATCACGTGCTGATCATGCACTGATCACGTGCTGATCATGCACTGATCTGATCTGATGCACTGATCATGCACTGATCACTGATCACGTGACTGATCATGCACTGATCACGTGGCTGATCATGATCACTGATCACGCACTGATCATGCACTGATGATCATGCTGATCATGCACTGATGCACTGATCTGATCACTGATCGTCTGCTGATCATGCACTGATCACGTGGCTGATCATGCACTGATCACGTGGCTGATCTGATCATGCACTGATCACGTGGCTGATCATGCACTGATCACGTGGCTGATCATACACTGATCACGTGACTGATGCATGCACTGATCACGTGGCTGATCATGCACTGATGATCGTGGCTGATCATCATGCACTGATCACGTGCTGATCATGATCATGTGCTGATCATGCACTGATCATGCACTGATCTGTGCATGCACTGATCACGTGCTGATCATGCACTGATCACGCTGCTGATCATGCACTGATCACGTGGCTGATCATGCACTGATCACGTGACTGATCATGCACTGATCACGTGCTGATCATGCACTGATCACGTCACTGATCATGCACTGATCACGTGGCTGATCATGCACTGATCACGTGGCTGATCATGCACTGATCACGTGACTGATCATGCACTGATCACACTGCTGATCATGCACTGATCACGTGGCTGATCATGCACTGATCACGTGACTGATCATGCACTGATCACGTGGCTGATCATGCACTGATCACGTGACTGATCATGCACTGATCACGTGGCTGATCATGATCATGCACTGATCACGTGGCTGATCATGCACTGATCACACACTGATCATGCACTGATCACATGACTGATCATGCACTGATGCACACTGATCATGCGTGCTGATGCTGATCATGCACTGATCACGTGGCTGATCATGCACTGATCACGTGCTGATCATGCACTGATCACGTGGCTGATCATGCACTGATCACGTGGCTGATCATGCACTGATCACGTGGCTGATCATGCACTGATCATGTGCTGATCATGCACACTGATCGTGTGCTGATCATGCACTGATCACGTGATGCTGATCATGCACTGATCACTGCGTGCTGATCATGATCACGCGCTGCTGATCATGCACTGATCACGTGGCTGATCATGCACTGATCACGTGGCTGATCATGCACTGATCACGTGACTGATCATGCACTGATCACGTGGCTGATCATGCACTGATCACGCTGATCATGCACTGATGATCACGTGACTGATCATGCACACTGATCACGTGACTGATCATGCACTGATCACGTGGCTGATCATGCACTGATCACGTGGCTGATCATCATGCACACTGATCACGCTGGATCATCATGCACTGATCACGTGACTGATCATGCACTGATCACCTGATCACTGATCATGCACTGATCACACTGACTGATCATGCTGATGATGCACTGATCACGTGGCTGATCATGCACTGATCACGTGGCTGATCATGCACTGATCACGTGACTGATCATGCACTGATCACTGCTGCTGATCATGCACTGATCACGTGGCTGATCATGCACTGATCACGTGCTGATCATGCACTGATCACGTGGCTGATCATGCACTGATCACGTGGCTGATCATGCACTGACTCACTGATCATGCACTGATCGTGGCTGATCATGCACTGATCGTGCTGCTGATCGTGGCTGATCACTGATCACGTGGCTGATCATGCACTGATCACGTGGCTGATCATGCACTGATCACGTGACTGATCATGCACTGATCTGATGGCTGATCATGCACTGATCACGTGGCTGATCATGCACTGATCGTGTGGCTGATCATCACTGATCACTGATCACGTGGCTGATCATGCACTGATCACGTGCTGATCATGCACTGATCACGTGGCTGATCATGCACATCACTGATCACGTGCACTGATCACGATGCTGATCATGCACTGATCATCGCTGATCTGATCATGCACTGATCACGTGACTGATCATGCACTGATCACGATCTGATCATGCACTGATCACGTGGCTGATCATGCACTGATCATGTGGCTGATCATGCACTGATCACGTGACTGCTGATCATGCACTGATCACGTCACTGATGATCACTGATCATCGTGGCTGATCATGCACTGATCATGACTGATCATGCACTGATCACGTGGCTGATCATGCACTGATCGTGACTGATCATGCACTGATCACGCTGCTGATCATGCACTGATCACGTGGCTGATCATGCACTGATCTGATCACTGCACTGATCATGCACTGATCACGTGACTGATCATGCACTGATCACGTGGCTGATCATGCACTGATCATCATGTGGCTGATCATGCACTGATCACGTGGCTGATCATGCACTGATCACTGACTGATCATGCACTGATCACATGCACTGATCATGCACTGATCACGTGGCTGATCATGCACTGATCACGTGGCTGATCATGCACACTGATCACGCGTGATCTGATCATGCACTGATCGTGGCTGATGATCATGCACTGATCATGACTGTGGCTGATCATGCACTGATCATCACTGATCATGATCATGCACTGATCACGTGGCTGATCATGCACTGATCGTGTGGCTGATCATGCACTGATCACGTGACTGATCATGCACTGATCACGTGATCTGATCATGCACTGATCACGTGGCTGATCATGCACTGATCACGTGGCTGATCATGCACTGATCACGTGGCTGATCTGATCATGCACTGATCACTGATCACATGCTGACTGATCACACTGATCACGTGGCTGATCATGCACTGATCACGTGGCTGATCATGCACTGATCACGTGCTGCTGATCATGATCACTGATCATGTGGCTGATCATGCACTGATCACTGATCACGTGCTGATCATGCACTGATCATGCACTGATGCATGGCTGATGATGCACTGATCATCACTGCACTGATCATGCACTGATCATCATGCACTGATCACTGCACTGATCATCATGCACTGATCACACTGATCACGTGCTGATCATGCACTGATCACGTGGCTGATCATGCATGCACTGATCACGTGGCTGATCATGCACTGATCGTGACTGATCATGCACTGATCTGTGACTGATCATGCACTGATCACGTGGCTGATCATGCACACTGATCACGTGGCTGATCATGCACTGATCACGTGACTGATCATGCACTGATCACGTGACTGATCATGCACTGATCACGTGACTGATCATGCACTGATCACGTGGCTGATCATGCACTGATCACGTGGCTGATCATGCACTGATGATCACTGATCATGCACTGATCATGCACTGATCACGTGCTGATCATGCACTGATCACGTGGCTGATCATGCACTGATCACGTGGCTGATCATGCACTGATCACGCTGATGATCATGCACTGATCATGGCTGATCATGCACTGATCACGTGGCTGATCATGCACTGATCACGTGGCTGATCATGCACTGATCACGTGACTGATCATGCACTGATCACATGATGATCATGCACTGATCACGTGGCTGATCATGCACTGATCATGTGGCTGATCATGCACTGATCACGTGACTGATCATGCACTGATCACGTGGATCATGATCACACACTGACACGCTGACGTGCTGATCATCATGCACTGATCATCGTGACTGATCATGCACTGATCACGTGGCTGATCATGCACTGATCACGTGACTGATCATGCACACTGATCACTCACTGATCTGCACTGATCATGCACTGATCACGTGACTGATGCACTGATCACGTGACTGATCATGCACTGATCACGTGGCTGATCATGCACTGATCACGTGGCTGATCATGCACTGATCACGTGGCTGATCATGCACTGATCACGTGGCTGATCATGCACTGATCACGTGGCTGATCATGCACATGCACTGATCACATGCTGATCATGCACTGATCACGTGCTGCTGACTGATCATGCACTGATCACGTGGCTGATCATGCACTGATCACATGCACTGATCATGCTGATCATGCACTGATCACGTGACTGATCATGCACTGATCACGTGGCTGATCATGCACTGATCATCATGTGGCTGATCATGGCTGACTGACTGTGACTGATCATGCACTGCTGATCATGGCTGATCATGCACTGATCACGTGGCTGATCATGCACTGATCACGTGGCTATCATGCACTGATGATCGGCTGATGATGCATGCTGATCACGTGGCTGATCATGCACTGATCACGCTGATCTGACTGATCATCATGCTGATCATGCACTGATCGTGCTGATCTGCACATGCACTGATCATGCACTGATCTGATCATGCACTGATCATCATGACTGATCATGCACTGATCATCGTGGCTGACTGATCATGCACTGATCACGTGGCTGATCATGCACTGATCGTGTGCTGATCATGCACTGATCACGTGCTGATCATGCACTGATCACGACTGATCTGCTGATCATGCACTGATCACGTGGCTGATCATGCACTGATGCACGCTGATCATGCACTGATCACGTGGCTGATCATGCACTGATCACGTGCTGACTCATCATGCACTGATCACGTGGCTGATCATGCACTGATCACGTGACTGATGATCATGCACTGATCATGTGACTGATCATGCACTGATCACGTGGCTGATCATGCACTGATCACATGTGACTGATCATGCACTGATCACGTGGCTGATCATGCACTGATCACGTGGCTGATCATGCACTGATCACGTGACTGATCATGCACTGATCACGTGGCTGATCATGCACTGATCACGTGGCTGATCATGCACTGATGATCACATGACTGATCATGCACTGATCACGTGACTGATGCACACTGATCACGTGGATCATGCACTGATCACGTGGCTGATCTGATCACACTGATCACGTGGCTGATCATGCACTGATCACGTGGCTGATCATGCACTGATCACGTGGCTGATCATGCACTGATCACGTGGCTGATCATGCACTGATCACGTGGCTGATCATGCACTGATGATGACTGTGACTGATCATGCACTGATCACGTGACTGATCATGCACTGATCACGTGGCTGATCATGCACTGATCACGTGGCTGATCTGATGCACTGATCACGTGGCTGATCATGCACTGATCATGCACTGATCATGCACTGATGGCTGATGCTGATCATGCACTGATCATGTGGCTGATCATGCACTGATCACGTGGCTGATCATGCACTGATCACGTGGCTGATCATGCACTGATCACGTGGCTGATCATGCACACTGATGGCTGATTGCTGATCATGCACTGATCGTGGCTGCTGATCATGCACTGATCTGATGTGACTGATCATGCACTGATCGTGACTGATCATGCACTGATCACGTGGCTGATCATGCACTGATCACGTGGCTGATCATGCACTGATCACGTGGCTGATCATCATGCACTGATCACGTGGCTGATCATGCACTGATCACGTGGCTGATCATGCACTGATCACGTGGCTGATCATGCACTGATCACGTGGCTGATCATGCACTGATCACGTGACTGATCATGCACTGATCACGCTGCTGATCATGCACTGATCGTGACTGATCATGCACTGATCACGTGGCTGATCATGCACTGATCACGTGGCTGATCATGCACTGATCACGTGGCTGATCATGCACTGATCACGTGGATCATGCACTGATCACGTGGCTGATCATGCACTGATCACGTGGCTGATCATGCACTGATCGTGTGATCATGCACTGATCACGTGGCTGATCATGCACTGATCACGTGCTGATCATGCACTGATCACTGATCATGCACTCTGATGATGCACGCTGATGATCATACACTGATCACGTGCTGATCATACACTGATCATGTGCTGATCATGCACTGATCACGTGGCTGATCATGCACTGATCACGTGGCTGATCATGCACTGACTGATCACGCATGATCATGCACTGATCACGTGGCTGATCATGCACTGATCACGTGGCTGATCATGCACTGATCACGTGGCTGATCATGCACTGATCGTGACTGCTGATCATGCACTGATCATGTGCTGCTGATCATGCACTGATCACGTGACTGATCATGCACTGATCACGTGGCTGATCATGCACTGATCACGTGGCTGATCATGCACTGATCACGTGGCTGATCATGCACTGATCACGTGTGGCTGATCATGCACTGATCACGTGGCTGATCATGCACACTGATCGTGACTGATCATGCATCATGCACTGATGCACTGATCACTGATCATCACTGATCACGTGGCTGATCATGCACTGATCACGTGGCTGATCATGCACTGATCACGTGACTGCATGATCATGCACTGATCACGTGGCTGATCATGCACTGATCACGTGGCTGATCATGCACTGATCACGTGGCTGATCATGCACTGATCACGTGACTGATCTCATGGCTGATGATCACGTGCTGATCATGCACTGATCATGACTGATGTGCTGATCATGCACTGATCGTGTGCTGATCATGCACTGATCACGTGGCTGATCATGCACTGATCACGTGGCTGATCATGCACTGATCACGTGACTCTGATCATGCACACTGATCACGTGGCTGATCATGCACTGATCACGTGGCTGATCATGCACTGATCACGTGGCTGATCATGCACTGATCTGATCGTGGCTGATCATGCACTGATGATCACGTGACTGATCATGCACTGATCACGTGGCTGATCATGCACTGATCACGTGGCTGATCATGCACTGATCGTGGCTGATCATGCACTGATCACGTGGCTGATCATGCACTGATCACGTGGCTGATCATGCACTGATCACGTGGCTGATCATGCACTGATCGTGACTGATCATGCACTGATCACGTGGCTGATCATGCACTGATCACGTGGCTGATCATGCACTGATCACGTGGCTGATCATGCACTGATCACGTGGCTGATCATGCACTGATCACGCTGCTGATCATGCACTGATCACGTGGCTGATCATCATGCACTGATCGTGTGCTGATGATCATGCACTGATCACGTGACTGATCATGCACTGATCATGCTGATCATGCACTGACGTGGCTGATCATGCACTGATCACGTGGCTGATCATGCACACTGATCACGTGACTGATCATGCACTGATCACATGCTGATCATGCACTGATCACATGCTGATCTGATCATGCACTGATCACGTGGCTGATCATGCACTGATCACGTGGCTGATCATGCACTGATCGTGCTGATCATGCACTGATGATCGTGCTGACTCATGCACTGATCACGTGACTGATCATGCACTGATCACGTGATCTGATCATGCACTGATCATGTGCTGATCATGCACTGATCACACTGATGCACTGATCATGCACTGATCACGTGCTGATCATGCACTGATCACGTGGCTGATCATGCACTGATCATGTGGCTGATCATGCACTGATCACGTGGCTGATCATGCACTGATCACGTGGCTGATCATGCACTGATCACGTGGCTGATCATGCACTGATCGCGTGGCTGATCATGCACTGATCACTGTGGCTGATCACACACTGATCACATGGCTGATCTGCACACTGATCACGTGACTGATCATGCACTGATCACGTGGCTGATCATGCACTGATCACGTGGCTGATCATGCACTGATCACGTGGCTCATCACTGATCATGCACTGATCACATGATGATCATGATCTGATCACGCACTGATCACTGCACTGATCACGTGGCTGATCATGCACTGATCACGTGCTGATCATGCACTGATCACGTGACTGATCATGCACTGATCACGTGACTGCTGATCATGCACTGATCACGTGACTGATCATGCACTGATCACGTGACTGATCATGCACTGATCATGTGACTGATCATGCACTGATCACGTGGCTGATCATGCACTGATCACGTGGCTGATCATCATGCACTGATCACGTGGCTGATCATGCACTGATCACGTGACTGATCATGCACTGATCGTGCTGATCATGCACTGATCACGTGGCTGATCATGCACTGATCACGTGGCTGATCATGCACTGATCACGTGTGACTGATCATGCACTGATCACGTGCTGATCATGCACACTGATCACTGTGACATGCACTGATCACTGATGATCATCACTGACTGATCATGCACTGATCACGTGGCTGATCATGCACACTGATCACGTGCTCTGATCATGCACACTGATCATGTGGCTGATCATGCACTGATGATCACGTGACTGATCATGCACTGATCACGTGGCTGACTGATCATGCACTGATCACGTGGCTGATCATGCACTGATCACGATCTGATCATGCACTGATCACTGTGACTGATCATGCACTGATCACGTGGCTGATCATGCACTGATCACGTGGCTGATCATGCACTGATCACGTGGCTGATCATGCACTGATCACGCTGACTGATCATGACACTGATCACGACTGATCATGCACTGATCACGTGACTGATCATGCACTGATCACGTGGCTGATCATGCACTGATCACGTGGCTGATCATGCACTGATCACGTGGCTGATCATGCACTGATCACGTGCTGCTGATCATGCACTGATCACGTGGCTGATCATGCACTGATCACGTGGCTGATCATGCACTGATCGTGGCTGATCATCATGCATCTGATCACGTGGCTGATCATGCATGCACTGATCACGCTGACTGATCATGCACTGATCGCGTGGCTGATCATGCACTGCACTGATCATCGTGACTGATCATGCACTGATCACGTGACTGATCATGCACTGATCACGTGGCTGATCATGCACTGATCACGTGGCTGATCATGCACTGATCACATGTGACTGATCATGCACTGATCACGTGGCTGATCATGCACTGATCACGTGGCTGATCATGCACTGATCACGACTGCTGATCATGCACTGATCACGTGACTGATCATGCACTGATCACGTGGCTGATCATGCACTGATCACGTGGCTGATCATGCACTGATCACACTGGCTGATCATGCACTGATCACGTGGCTGATCATGCACTGATCACGTGCTGATCATGCACTGATCATGTGGCTGATCATGCACTGATCACGTGACTGATCATGCACTGATCACGCTGATCATGCACTGATCGTGGCTGATCATACACTGATCACGTGGCTGATCATGCACTGATCACGTGGCTGATCATGCACTGATCACGTGGCTGATCATGCACTGATCACCACTGCTGATCATGCACTGATCACACGTGACTGATCGATCATGACTGATCGCGTGGCTGATCATGCACTGATCACGTGACTGATCATGCACTGATCACGTCACTGATCGTGATCATGATGATCATGCACTGATCACGTGGCTGATCATGCACTGATCACGTGGCTGATCATGCACTGATCGTGTGACTGATCATGCACTGATCACGTGGCTGATCATGCACTGATCACGTGGCTGATGCACTGCACTGATCACGTGGCTGATCATGCACTGATCACGTGGCTGATCATGCACTGATCACGTGGCTGATCATGCACTGATCACGTGGCTGATCATGCACTGATCACGTGGCTGATCATGCACTGATCACATGCTGATCATGCACTGATCACGTGATCATGCTGATCTGATCACGTGGCTGATCATGCACTGATCACGCTGATCTGATCATGACTGATCATGCACTGATCGTGGCTGATCTGATCATGCTGATCACATGACGTGTGCTGATCATGCACTGATCACGTGGCTGATCATCATGCACTGATCACGCTGATCTGCTCATGCACTGATCACGTGGCTGATCATGCACTGATCACGTGGCTGATCATGCACTGATCACGTGCTGATCATGCACTGATCACGTGGCTGATCATGCACTGATCACGTGGCTGATCATGCACTGATCACGTGCTGATCATGCACTGATCACGTGCTGATCATGCACTGATCACGTGGCTGATCATGCACTGATCACTGATCACGTGTGACTGATCATGCACTGATTGATCTGCTGATCATGCACTGATCACGTGGCTGATCATGCACTGATCACTGTGACTGATCATGCACTGATCACGATGGCTGATCATGCACTGATCACGTGGCTGATCATGCACTGATCACGTGACTGATCATGCACTGATCACGTGGCTGATCATGCACTGATCACGTGGCTGATCACTGCACTGATCACACTGACTGATCATGCACTGATCATGCACTGATCTGATCATGCACTGATCACGTGACTGATCATGCACTGATCACGTGGCTGATCATGCACTGATCACGTGGCTGATCATGCACTGATGATCACGTGGCTGATCTGATCATGCACTGATCACGTGCTGATCATGCACTGATCACGTGACTGATCATGCACTGATCACGTGATCATGCACTGATCACGTGGCTGATCATGCACTGATCACGTGGCTGATCATGCACTGATCACGTGACTGATCATGCACTGATCACGTGACTGATCATGCACTGATCACGTGGCTGATCATGCACTGATCACGTGGCTGATCATGCACTGATCATGGCTGATCATGCACTGATCGTGTGACTGATCATGCACTGCACTGATCATGTGGCTGATCATGCACTGATCATGCTGCTGATCACTGATCACGGCTGATCATGCACTGATCACGTGGCTGATCATGCACTGATCACGTGGCTGATCATGCACTGATCACGTGGCTGATCATGCACTGATCACGTGGCTGATCATGCACTGATCACGTGGCTGATCATGCACTGATCACGTGGCTGATCATGCACTGATCACGTGATCTGATCATGCACTGATCACGTGGCTGATCATGCACTGATCACGTGGCTGATCATGCACTGATCACGTGATGATCATGCACTGATCGTGACTGGCTGATCATGCATGCACTGATCACGTGACTGATCATCATGCACTGATCACGTGCTGATCATGCTGATCTGATCGTGGCTGATCATGCACTGATCACGTGGCTGATCATGCACTGATCACGTGTGGCTGATCATGCACTGATCACGTGGCTGATCATGCACTGATCACGTGGCTGATCATGCACTGATCACGTGGCTGATCATGCACTGATCACGTGGCTGATCATGCACTGATCGCGTGGCTGATCATGCACTGATCATGACTGCTGATCATGCACTGATCGTGACTGATCATGCTGATCATGCACTGATGACTGATCACGCTGATCATGCACTGATCGTGACTGATCATGCACTGATCACGTGGCTGATCATGCACTGATCACGTGCTGATCATGCACTGATCACGTGACTGATCATGCACTGATCACGTGGCTGATCATCATGCACTGATCTGTGGCTGATCATGCACTGATCTGTGGCTGATCATGCACTGATCACGTGGCTGATCATGCACTGATCACGTGACTGATCATGCACTGATCTGATCTGATCATCATGCTGATCATGCACACTGATCACGCACTGATCATCATGCACTGATCACGTGGCTGATCATCACTGCACTGATCATGTGACTGATCATGCACTGATCACGTGGCTGATCATGCACTGATCACGTGGCTGATCATGCACTGATCACGTGACTGATCATGCACTGATCACGTGACTGATCATGCACTGATCACGTGGCTGATCATGCACTGATCACGTGACTGATCATGCACTGATCACTGTGGCTGATCATGCACTGATCACTGATGACTGATCATGCACTGATCACGTGGCTGATCATGCACTGATCGTGGCTGATCATGCACTGATCACGTGGCTGCTGATCATGCACTGATCACGTGGCTGATCATGCACTGATCACGTGGCTGATCATGCACTGATCACGTGGCTGATCATGCACTGATCACGTGGCTGATCATGCACTGATCACGTGGCTGATCATGCACACTGACTGATCATGCACTGATCATGCACTGATCACGTGGCTGATCATGCACTGATCTGATCGTGACTGATCATGCACTGATCACGTGATCTGATCATGCACTGATCACGTGGCTGATCATGCACTGATCACGTGATCTGATCATGCACTGATCACGTGCTGCTGATCATGCACTGATCACGTGGCTGATCATCACACTGATCACGTGCTGCTGATCATGCACTGATCACGTGGCTGATCATGCACTGATCACGTGGCTGATCATGCACTGATCACGTGGCTGATCATGCACTGATCACTGGCTGATCATGCACTGATCACACTGGCTGATCATGCACTGATCACGTGACTGATCATGCACTGATCACGTGGCTGATCATGCACTGATCACGTGGCTGATCATGCACTGATCACGTGGCTGATCATGCACTGATCACGTGGCTGATCATGCACTGATCTGATCTGATCATGCACTGATCACGTGCTGATCATGCACTGATCGTGGCTGATCATGCACTGATCACGTGGCTGATCATGCACTGATCACGTGGCTGATGCACACTGATCACGTGACTGATCATGCACTGATCACGTGGCTGATCATGCACTGATCGTGGCTGATCATGCACTGATCACGTGATCATGCTGATCATGCACTGATCACGTGACTGATCATGCACTGATCATCGTGACTGATCATGCACTGATCTGATCGTGGCTGATCATGCACTGATCACGTGACTGATCATGCACTGATCACGTGGCTGATCATGCACTGACTGATCACGTGGCTGATCATGCACTGATCACGTGGCTGATCATGCACTGATCACGTGGCTGATCATGCACTGATCACACTGATCTGATCATGCACTGATCACGTGACTGATCATGCACTGATCACGTGGCTGATCATGCACTGATCACGTGGCTGATCATGCACTGATCACGTGGCTGATCATGCACTGATCACGTGCTGCTGATCATGCACTGATCACGTGGCTGATCATGCACTGATCACGTGGCTGATCATGCACTGATCGCACTGATCATGCACTGATCACGTGCTGATCACTGATCACGTGGCTGATCATGCACTGATCGTGGCTGATGATCATGCACTGATCACGTGGCTGATCATCATGTGATCACGTGGCTGATCATGCACTGATCGTGTGATGCTGATCATGCACTGATCACGTGACTGATCATGCACTGATCACGTGGCTGATCATGCACTGATCACGTGGCTGATCATGCACTGATCATGTGACTGATCATGCACTGATCACGTGATCTGACTGATCACTGATCACGTGGCTGATCATGCACTGATCATCACTGATCTGACTGATCACGTGACTGATCACTGATCACGTGACTGATCATGCACTGATCACGTGGCTGATCATGCACTGATCACGTGGCTGATCATGCACTGATCACGTGGCTGATCATACACTGATCACGTGACTGCGCATGCACTGATCACGTGGCTGATCATGCACTGATCATGTGACTGATCATACACTGATCATGCTGATCATGCACTGATCACGTGCACTGATCATGCACTGATCACGTGGCTGATCATGCACTGATCACGTGGCTGATCGCACACTGATCGTGACTGATCATGCACTGATCACGTGGCTGATCATGCACTGATCACGTGGCTGATCATGCACTGTCACGTGGCTGATCATGCACTGATCACGTGACTGATCATGCACTGATCACGTGGCTGATCATGCACTGATCACGTGACTGATCATGCACTGATCGTGATCTGCTCATGCACTGATCACTGATCACGTGGCTGATCATGCACTGACGTGGCTGATCATGCACTGATCACGTGGCTGATCATGCACTGATCACTGATCACTGATCACGATCACGTGACTGATCATGCACTGATCGTGTGCTGATCATGCACTGATCACGTGGCTGATCATGCACTGATCATGTGGCTGATCATGCACTGATCACGTGACTGATCATGCACTGATCACGTGGCTGATCATGCACTGATCACGTGGCTGATCATGCACTGATCACGTGGCTGATCATGCACTGATCACGTGACTGATCATGCACTGATCACGTGGCTGATCATGCACTGATCACGTGGCTGATCATGCACTGATCACGTGACTGATCATGCACTGACGTGCTGATCATGATCACGTGCTGATGATCATGCACTGATCACGTGCTGATCATGCACTGATCACGTGGCTGATCATGCACTGATCACGTGGCTGATCATGCACTGATCACGTGACTGATCATGCACTGATCACGCTGGCTGATCATGCACTGATCACGTGACTGATCATGCACTGATCACTGATCACTGATCATGCACTGATCACGTGGCTGATCATGCACTGATCACTGTGGCTGATCATGCACTGATCACGTGGCTGATCATGCACTGATCACGTGGCTGATCATGCACTGATCACGTGACTGATCATGCACTGATCACGTGGCTGATCATGCACTGATCACGTGGCTGATGCACTGATCATGCACTGATCACGTGACTGATCATGCACTGATCACGTGACTGATCATGCACTGATCACGTGGCTGATCATGCACTGATCACGTGGCTGATCATGCACTGATCACTGACTGATCATGCACTGATCACGTGGCTGATCATGCACTGATCACGTGGCTGATCATGCACTGATCACGTGGCTGATCATGCACTGATGGCTGATCATGCACTGATGATCACGTGCTGATCACTGATCACGTGACTGACATCATGCACTGATCACGTGGCTGATCATGCACTGATCACGTGGCTGATCATGCACTGATCACGTGGCTGATCATGCACTGATCACGTGGCTGATCATGATCACTGATCACGTGACTGATCATGCACTGATCACGTGGCTGATGCACTGATCACGCACTGATCACTGATCATGCTGATCATGCACTGATCACACTGCTGATCATGCACTGATCACGTGTGGCTGATCATGCACTGATCACGTGGCTGATCATGCACTGATCACGTGGCTGATCATGCACTGATCACGTGGCTGATCATGCACTGATCACGTGGCTGATCATGCACTGATCACGTGGCTGATCATGCACTGATCACGTGCTGATGATCACTGATCGTGTGCTGATCATCACTGATCACGTGGCTGATCATACACTGATCACGTGACTGATCATGCACTGATCACGTGGCTGATCATGCACTGATCACGTGGCTGATCATGCACTGATCACGTGGCTGATCATGCACTGATGACGTGGCTGATCATGCACTGATCACGTGGCTGATCATCATGCACTGATCACTGATCTGACTGATCACTGATGATCATGCACTGATCACTGATCACTGATCATGACTGATCATGCACTGATCATGCACTGATCGTGCTGATCATGCACTGATCACGTGACTGATCATGCACTGATCACGTGTCTGATCATGCACTGATCACGTGGCTGATCATGCACTGATCACGTGACTGATCATGCACTGATCTGATCTGATCATGCACTGATCACGTGGCTGATCATGCACTGATCACGTGGCTGATCATGCACTGATCTGTGGCTGATCATGCACTGATCATGACTGATCATGCACTGATCTGATCGTGGCTGATCATGCACTGATCACGGCTGATCATGCACTGATCACGTGGCTGATCATGCACTGATCACGTGGCTGATCATGCACTGATCACGTGGCTGATCATGCACTGATCACGTGGCTGATCATGCACTGATCACGTGCTGATCACTGATCACTGATCATCATGGCTGATCATGCACTGATCACGTGGCTGATCATGCACTGATCACGTGGCTGATCATGCACTGATCTGCTGCATGCACTGATCACGTGGCTGATCATGCACTGATCACGTGGCTGATCATGCACTGATCATCGTGACTGATCATGCACTGATCACGTGACTGATCATCACTGATCGCGTGGCTGATCATGCACTGATCACGTGGCTGATCATGCACTGATCACGATGCTGATCATGCACTGATCACGTGGCTGATCATGCACTGATCACGTGGCTGATCATGCACTGATCACGTGGCTGATCATGCACTGATCACGTGGCTGATCATGCACTGATCACGTGGCTGATCATGCACTGATCACGTGGCTGATCATGCACTGATCACGTGGCTGATCATGCACTGATCACGTGGCTGATCATGCACTGATCACGTGGCTGATCATGCACTGATCACGTGCTGATCATGCACTGATCGTGGCTGATCATGCACTGATCACGTGACTGATCATGCACTGATCACGTGGCTGATCATGCACTGATCACGTGGCTGATCATGCACTGATCACGTGTGCTGATCATGCACTGATCACGTGACTGATCATGCACTGATCACGTGGCTGATCATGCACTGATCACGACTGACTGATCATGCACTGATCACGTGGCTGATCATGCACTGATGATCATCGTGGCTGATCATCACACACTGATCGTGATGCTGTGACTGATCATGCACTGATCACGTGACTGATCATGCACTGATCACGTGGCTGATCATGCACTGATCACGTGTGGCTCATGCACTGATCACGTGGCTGATCATGCACTGATCACGTGTGCTGATCATGCACTGATCACGTGACTGATCATGCACTGATCGTGGCTGATCATGCACTGATCACGTGGCTGATCATGCACTGATCACGTGGCTGATCATGCACTGATCACGTGGCTGATCATGCACTGATCACGTGCTGATGATCATGCACTGATCACGTGGCTGATCATGCACTGATGATCACTGATCATGCACTGATCGTGGCTGATCATGCACTGATCACGTGGCTGATCATGCACTGATCACGTGGCTGATCATGCACTGATCACGTGACTGATCATGCACTGATCACGTGGCTGATCATGCACTGATCACGTGGCTGATCATGCACTGATCGTGACTGATCACGCACTGATCTGATCATGCACTGATCACGTGACTGATCATCACACTGATGTGTGCTGATCATGCACTGATCACATGCTGATCATGCACTGATCACGTGCTGACATGCACTGACGTGGCTGATCATGCACTGATCACGTGGCTGATCATGCACTGATCACGTGGCTGATCATGCACTGATCACGTGGCTGATCATGCACTGATCGTGTGCTGATCATGCACTGATCACGTGACTGATCATGCACTGATCACGTGGCTGATCATGCACTGATCACGTGCTGATCATGCACTGATCACGTGACTGATCATGCACTGATCACGTGGCTGATCATGCACTGATCACGTGGCTGATCATGCACTGATGATCATCATGCACTGATCTGATCATGCACTGATCACGTGGCTGATCATGCACTGATCACGTGGCTGATCATGCACTGATCACGTGGCTGATCATGCACTGATCACGTGCTGATCATGCACTGATCACGTGGCTGATCATGCACTGATCACGTGACTGATCATGCACTGATCACGTGGCTGATCATGCACTGATCACGTGGCTGATCATGCACTGATCACGCTGCGTGACTGATCATGCACTGATCACGTGGCTGATCATGCACTGATCACGTGGCTGATCATGCACTGATCACGTGGCTGATCATGCACTGATCACGTGGCTGATCATGCACTGATCACGTGGCTGATCATGCACTGATCACGTGGCTGATCATGCACTGATCACGTGGCTGATCATGCACTGATCACGTGACTGATCATGCACTGATCACGTGGCTGATCATGCACTGATCACGTGGCTGATCATGCACTGATCACGTGGCTGATCATGCACTGATCACGTGGCTGATCATGCACTGATCACGTGGCTGATCATGCACTGATCACGTGGCTGATCATGCACTGATCGTGTGCTGATCATGCACTGACACTGATCGTGACTGATCATGCACTGATCACGTGGCTGATCATGCACTGATCACGTGGCTGATCATGCACTGATCACGTGGCTGATCATGCACTGATCACGTGGCTGATCATGCACTGATCACGTCACTGATCATGATCATGACTGATCATGCACTGATCACGTGGCTGATCATGCACTGATCACGTGGCTGATCTGATCATGCACTGATCACGTGGCTGATCATGCACTGATCACGTGTCTGCTGATCACACACTGATCACGTGACTGATCATGCACTGATCACGTGGCTGATCATGCACTGATCACGTGGCTGATCATGCACTGATCACGTGGCTGATCATGCACTGATCACGTGGCTGATCATGCACTGATCGTGTGCTGATCATGCACTGATCACGTGGCTGATCATGCACTGATCACGTGGCTGATCATGCACTGATCACGTGGCTGATCATGCACTGATCACGTGGCTGATCATGCACTGATCACGTGGCTGATCATGCATCTGATCACGTGCTGATCATGCACTGATCACGTGGCTGATCATGCACTGATCACGTGGCTGATCATGCACTGATCACGTGGCTGATCATGCACTGATCACGTGGCTGATCATGCACTGATCACGTGGCTGATCATGCACTGATCACGTGGCTGATCATGCACTGATCACGTGGCTGATCATGCACTGATCACGTGACTGATCATGCACTGATCACGTGGCTGATCATGCACGATCACGTGGCTGATCATGCACTGATCATGGCTGATCATGCACTGATCGTGCACTGATCATGCACTGACTGATCACGTGACTGATCATGCACTGATCACGTGGCTGATCATGCACTGATCACGTGGCTGATCATGCACTGATCACGTGGCTGATCATGCACTGATCACGTGGCTGATCATGCACTGATCACGTGCTGATCATGCACTGATCATGCACTGATCACGTGATCTGATCATGCACTGATCACGTGGCTGATCATGCACTGATCACGTGACTGATCATGCACTGATCACGTGGCTGATCATGCACTGATCACGTGGCTGATCATGCACTGATCACGTGGCTGATCATGCACACTGATCACGTGACTGATCATGCACTGATCACGTGGCTGATCATGCACTGATCACGTGCTGATCATGCACTGATCACGTGGCTGATCATGCACTGATCACGTGGCTGATCATGCACTGATCACGTGGCTGATCATGCACTGATCACGTGGCTGATCATGCACTGATCACGTGGCTGATCATGCACTGATCACGTGACTGATCATGCACTGATCACGTGACTGATCATGCACTGATCACGTGGCTGATCATGCACTGATCACGTGGCTGATCATGCACTGATCACGTGGCTGATCATGCACTGATCACGTGACTGCTGATCATGCACTGATCGTGACTGATCATGCACTGATCACGTGGCTGATCATGCACTGATCACGTGGCTGATCATGCACTGATCACGTGACTGATCATGCACTGATCACGTGACTGATCATGCACTGATCACGTGGCTGATCATGCACTGATCACGTGGCTGATCATGCACTGATCACGTGGCTGATCATGCACTGATCACGTGGCTGATCATGCACTGATCGTGGCTGATCATGCACTGATCACGTGACTGATCATGCACTGATCACTGATCATGCACTGATCACGTGGCTGATCATGCACTGATCACGTGGCTGATCATGCACTGATCACGTGGCTGATCATGCACTGATCACGTGACTGATCATGCACTGATCACGTGGCTGATCATGCACTGATCACGTGGCTGATCATGCACTGATCACGTGGCTGATCATGCACTGATCACGTGACTGATCATGCACTGATCACGTGGCTGATCATGCACTGATCACGTGACTGATCATGCACTGATCACGTGGCTGATCATGCACTGACGTGGCTGATCATGCACTGCTGATGGCTGATGCACTGATCATGTGGCTGATCATGCACTGATCACGTGGCTGATCATGCACTGATCACGTGGCTGATCATGCACTGATCACGTGGCTGATCATGCACTGATCACGTGGCTGATCATGCACTGATCACGTGGCTGATCATGCACTGATCACGTGGCTGATCATGCACTGATGATCACGTGACTGATCATGCACTGATGATCACTGATCATGCTGATCACGTGGCTGATCATGCACTGATCACGTGGCTGATCATGCACTGATCACGTGGCTGATCATGCACTGATCACGTGACTGATCATGCACTGATCACGTGACTGATCATGCACTGATCACGTGGCTGATCATGCACTGATCACGTGACTGATCATGCACTGATCACGTGCTGATCATGCACTGATCACGTGGCTGATCATGCACTGATCACGTGGCTGATCATGCACTGATCACGTGGCTGATCATGCACTGATCACGTGCTGATCATGCACTGATCGTGACTGATCATGCACTGATCATGCACTGATCATGCACTGATCACGTGGCTGATCATGCACTGATCACGTGGCTGATCATGCACTGATCACGTGGCTGATCATGCACTGATCACGTGACTGATCATGCACTGATCACGTGGCTGATCATGCACTGATCACGTGGCTGATCATGCACTGATCACGTGGCTGATCATGCACTGATCACGAAGCTGATCATGCACTGATCAAGTGGCTGATCATGCACTGATCACATGGCTGATCATGCACTGATCACGTGGCTGATCATGCACTGATCACGTGACTGATCATGCACTGATCATGCACTGATCACGTGACTGCATGCACTGATCACGTGATCACGTGATCATGCACTGATCACGTGGCTATCATGCACTGATAGCGTGGCT